>NW_009234208.1:0-15540 GCF_000690835.1 Fulmarus glacialis | reverse complement strand
TCTTTCCCCTCTTTTCTTTCCCTTCCTTTTCTCACCCCCTAAGTGGCCCTAAGGCCCTGAGTCTTGTAAACATAAATACAATTGCATTTGGCTTTGAAGCACGTGTCAGTCCCATACAATAAGATGCCCTACAGAGGACATCTATGGGCCATGCTTCATTTTTTTAACTGTTTTCCTTCCTCCTCTCTGCTCTTGTTTTCATTGTCTCTCTGTTTTTGTTTGTCTCCTCTGCCCCATTTTTCATCCAGGACCTCTCTCTGCTTCACCCCACCCTTGCAGCCTCACCTCAGAAGAATGCAAACCAAATAACCATTCAAGGCTGATGAACTTTAAAACCCATGACATTCAAGTGGGTTGGAAATTAGACAAAACAATTTCACCCATGCCTTGTTTAGGGCCCTGACGAACGGCTTGCTGCAGCTCCCAGGTTAGTGTGCAGGAGGATGTGCTGCTGCATGTCTCCCTTTCATAAGGGAAACGCTGGAATGTGGCCGTGTACCAAAAAGCCTGTCATAACACGGTTTGTTAGAAGGACACCCTGGATCCCCCACATGCATCTCATATACAGGGCTTTTCAGCTCACCTTCTTTGATAGTGAGCACATGGAAATGGCAGGATGAGTCTTGTTGATTGCTTAAGTGGAGCAATTTTTTAGGATAGTGAAGAGACTAGTCAGCAAATCTGCTTGGCCCAAGTTGAAAATCTGTCCCAAACAACCGAATAGAGCTTTGTTTGCTTGAGCAAGAAAACGAGATCGAAAGGAGCCCCTTGTTTTTACTTTCTTGCTTTTCCTAAACCACTTCCTAAGGCTGCCTAAGAAATCCCTTTATTTTCCTCAAAGATCACTTCCAAGCTGGGTTAAAAAGGTATTTCGTTTACTTAGCAAGTCATTTAAACAGTGTAAGTGAGAGCAGAGCCGGGGCGCTGGGGTGTCAGGCGTAGGGAGGAGGTACTTCCCCCCGTGCCCCCTGATGGCAGGACTGTAGGCGGCACTCGGGGGGCTCCCAGGCGGTGGGGAGCAGCAGCCGGAGGGGTCCCAGGGCCGGAGGGGTCCTTGCGTGCGGCACCTCAAGCCCCGCGCAGGGAGGGCGCGGGGGTTCGGATGCAGGCGGCCAGAAGGGCCAGCGCTTTGCTGCTGCACGCAAAAGCAGCAAAAGGCGATCCATCTTTATCGTTTACTCAGCTCTCGCCCTCTCTCTTTTCACACGCAAAACCAAGCTTGCAATTATCACAATGGCAAAGCTGGAATTGAGTTTCTTTTCTGAAAAAACATGAATATCAGTTCCGGGTTTGGCTTTTGTAGGATGAAGCTATTCTTTTTACAGGAAGGGGCTGAGATTATTTCTTGAAAATGAGCTAACAAAGTGAAAATGAAATATTTTAAACTACAAGAGAAAGAAAGTGTTTGAATCCAGACTCCATCTGATCGCTAGGGGCATAAATCTAATTTTCCCTTCAATTAGTTTCAAATCATGATAAGTGACAGATGCTTTCATTTATTTGGCTGAATTGTGACAACATTCTTTTTTTTTGTTTTTTTTCTTCTCTATAGTCCTCCAAGCCTGATCCAAAATCTGCTAAAGCCAGTGGAAAGACTCCCACTGTCTTCAAATGGGCATTGGATCAGGCCCTAATTAGCCTTGGGCAAACCAATAAACTCAAATACTTGAATTGTTGTATGTTGAGTCTCAAACCATACTTTGTTTTCATTCTAAGTTTACTAGAAAAGCTATGAATAGCTTACATCTCTTCATTTAGGAAAATTTAACTAAATTAGTTTGTATAAAAAGCCCCCAACGAGTTAAAAACCTGCCCTGGGAACACTATACCTATATCCTGTTAAGAAAGAATGGGAAAAGTGTAGTCTTTCCATAGGCACAACGTACATTTCAAACATTGCAAAAAGCATACCCAGAAATCTTCCTCCAGCAGAGTCTTTGTATTCACTAATGATAGTCTGCTGTATGTCTACCTATACCACAGCAGCTGATATATGTATCATATATAAGAGTGTCTGCATACACAAGGATGCATATTAAATATAGCTATAAGCAACTATAATTTTTATTGACGTAAATAAACTACACTAGCTGAAGGATATTTTTGCTGATATAATTATATCTACATTAGAGTTCTTTTGGCATGACTATGTGCTTCAGGTGAATTTTTCACACTTCATAGCAAAGCTGGCAAGACTTAAGAGCTATTAAGTCGTAGACTGGATAACATTTTAGTTGGCAAGGCGTAAGCTTCTTGACTTGCTCTGCACTAATGTGATACAGTAGAATTTACCTAATGAGCACACTGGAGAAGGCACTTGGTTCAGACGCTTAAATCAAAATCCTGAATCCAGAACAGATGCAGTGCCAATCACAAGTTTTTATGAAGATTAAACAATGCAGAAAAGGTACACAAACAAGTGCAGACAGCTGCCTTTTCACTCTGTTTATAATTAGAGCAGGCCGTACTTTACCTAGCTCACTCCCTTCCAGAAGTCAGGTAGCCATTTTATTATTGCCACATACTTCTCCAGCAATATGGTTTATTAGCCTGGGCTTGCTGCCATGATAGCACAGCTACATGACTTTCAGAGTGGACCTGGTGTATGTCTGGCTAGCTCAGAACGGAGCCACGTAGGAATCTGCTGTGTTGCTATACCGGGTGGGACTTCTGGTCCAAAACTAGATGTCTACCATGTAGGCGTCTATGTCTGAGTTAGTTCTCAAGGCTCTTTTTAGAAACAGTGAAGAGAAATGGGCACATCTGGGGTTCAATTAATCTCATTTGGAGGTACGTGTCTAAAATAGGCCAGGGGAATTATATGCACAGGTGTGTAAACTTAGGTGGGGTCATTTCCAACCACCTTCATAAATGGCTGCAGCTTCGGTTTGATAACACGTGGAAGCTGTGCTGGTTTAAGTAGAAGTGAGATGCTATAGCATGTTAATGAAATGAGTGCCAGATGGAGCCACGGTATGAAGTGGAGATGTGTGCCCTATGGATAGTAAAGCCTAGTACTTTCAAGGACATTACTGCAAAATCCTGTTTTGAAGACAGATCAAATCATTTATGTTGTCTAGCACTTGCTGTATGCCTCTCCTGCACCAATTTATTGGGGGCTGCTGGAAGAACAACCAGGAAGGTAATGCAACGCTGTCCCAGATAAGAGTATCCCTAAACAAACTTGAAAAACAATGAGGGAGATCAAGTGGGCTAAGTGGCCTTTAAAATTTAGACACTGTCTGTGAAGCTGGGGAAGGAGATGGATTTTCGATTTAGAGAAGGGACCAGGAGACAAGATTTACTGATCTGCGTGGGAAGGCACAATCCATGAAGATGCTCATGAGGAAGGTGACTAGACAGCCAGTACACCTGCAGATAGTTGTCTTATTTTGAGATAAATTTGGGTGTTTTCTTTTCTATATTGACTTTGTTCTAAATAAATCCTTTATTTTGGTGTTGCTGCTCTCGTGCTGAGTGAGGACAGCTGGGTCTGTACAGGAGTAACTGGGTTAGTAGTGGTTAGGGTCTGGTTTGCTGGCTGCTTTCAGGTGGTGAAACTATACGCTACAATCCTGTGTCGAGCTACAGACTCTCAAGCTATCTGCAGGCAAACAGGTACCTCTGCAGATGGCAGGGCAGTCCAGTGCCAGTCTTGCTTCTTGGTGGCACCGGACGAGCCCAACCACTGTGCCCTGAGCACAGGTCTCTGCTCCTGGAGAGGCTTCATGGATCATCAGCTCAGCAATCGCCACCCTGGGGCTGCAAATACAGCTCCAGAGTCCTTCAGGGGCCAGAAAGACAGTTCCCCAAATTCACTGGCCTAAGCTCGATCTACACTTGTTTGCCTTATGTTTATATGCTAAAAGGGGAGAGACTAAACCAGCATACACTGACATGGTATTGAACAAGCCAACTGTGTTCAATTCCTCCTAAATTGCAAAAGCAAAGTATCTTCCTAGCAATGAGGAGATCCTAGATGCTGAGATCTCCTCCCTGCTTGGAGCTCCAGTGAAATGAAGATGGCTGTGTCAGTGTCCAATATGTCTTACTTAATCAGATCATTTGCGTGAAAATGGCCAGCCCAGCCTTCGGTTAGAAAACTGTTGCAGGCTTTCAGCAGCCATCCAGCATGAGACTTAAATCTTCCAAATGAATAAACTGATTGTGGTACGTCAGACAATTCTCACCGAGTTTGAAAGAAAAACATTTAAAAAACCTGTTCACACAGCATAGTTCCATATGTCCGATCTGGTAATTAGCACAGCTCTTCAGTGAAACACCCGGTTAAGTAAACGCATTTGATTGCAGCAGTTTTCGCCAGTGGTTCAGACAAGTTAACCCGGTGCGTCTTTAAGGACTACATCTGCTGAAAAAGGGGTTTATTTTATTTTGAAGGAATACCTTTGACCTATCTCAGCTGCACAGAAATGAACAAATAGGTGGGTTTAGAAGGTGCCAACAGCAGCCATACAGCTTTTGGTGTGTATTTGATTTTTAGATAAATCTTCGTGACATAAAGGCACCTCCTATCTCCCTTTTACATGGAAAACGGAGCTTTTGTATTGAATCCTTCATGCTCGCTGGTGACCAGATAATCCTAATACCCAGCATATTTCAAAGTTGTTTTTTTTTTTTCTCTGTCAGTGTTAAAGTCTGCTTAACCTCTCTCATTACAAATATATAGAGGTCAAAGAAGGTTACGCAAATACATTTGAATGAGGTGTATTATTCTACAGTCTCTCCTGTCTTCTTTGGCTTCCTGGATTATCGCCACCAGAGTGTGTGCACATAAAAGTAATTGAATCCAAATCAGCAACCTGCCTCCATCTGTGATTTATTTCATTCACCTGTGGAAGGACTTTTCAAAACTCTCACAAGTTCAGCCTTTCAATGGAAACGACAGATTATTTTCCTGTTGAAGAGGGATAACATTATTAAACACCCCAGGCTTTTCAGACTGGCAATGCATAGCAAGAAGGACCCTAAGCACTAGATGCAACATCTACACCTTCACCAAAGGCTGCTTGTCAGAAACTATTTCCTCTTCTGCATAGGAGACATTTTTTCCCTTCGTTGATTCTCCCTCCTAAGGCCACTTTATGTGGACATGTCCCTGGACATACCCAACTTTTTCATATCAGAGCTTTAAGTCTTGTGGTTGTTGAACAACTTTTCATCAGTGTAGCAAGTAAATGTCGTAGGGATCACTAAAAATAGGGATACATAAGTCAAAGGATACAATTCCATGTCACTTAGGGTCATGTAACTCTCCGTACTGTTCTTCTTCAGACTGTCTATAATTTCCCAGTTCGGATCCATATGGGCAATCTCTAGCCTTCAGACATTTGTTCACCCTGCTGTGAAAGAACAGTTAGCAACATAGCCCCAGAGGCTAAACTAAAGAATCGTTGACCCAGCTACATGCAAATCAGCTAGTGTTCTTCTCTTTGTTTGACAGGCTGGCAACAAATTTCACCCCTGATTTCCCAAAATCCTTCAGAAGTGGTTGCATTTATTTTGACACCCGTTGTTTAGCCAGATATAGTATGTCCTAGCAGATCAATCCAAAGTTTCTTTGGGTAAATGCACGCTGTAAGGTGAGGCGCAGGTCAGGGAATGATTAAAGGCTGTATGTCTGGCCCAGGGATGCCGAGGCGTGGGTGTCATGCACCCACGCTGTTCTCAGGGCAGCTCAGCATCCAGGCGCCCTGCCTTCCCCGGAGGACCTGGCTGCCTACGACATGGGCCTTTTCAGCAAGGAGCATGCACCGGCTGGCTTGCCCAAGCGGGGTTGTTTGCTAGTGCTGTAAGGCACTCTGGGGCTGGCGGTGGAAACCCACGCCAAGCCTGCTTGGCCTCGCTCGTGCTGCGGCCGCAATGGCTGCAAGGGGGCACGCCGGGAGCAGCCTCCTCTGCCTCCCAGCCCAGGTTTGCTCAGGGCTCTCACGGGAACCCCCTGCTGCCATCAAAATGCTTGGGCACCAAAGTCGACTTAGACCCCTGTTCAAAAGACCGTATAAGGACTCAAATCAGGGTAAGGTCAACATGAAGCATTATCAGCCAATTATTTCATGACTTTAGCCTTCCTTTTTTGTCCAGAATGCTGGCAACCATTTGCTCTCTCTTTGGTCAAAGGCCAAACCGGGCTCAGCTGTTGCCAAGAGGGGTAGCGGGGAGCTCTGATGAATGCACAGTAGCTTTCCTGACCTCAGTATATCCACACGAAAACGAAACAGCGCTGTTACGCTCGGATCTACTATTTTCAGAACCTGATCTCATTGGGCAATTAGTCACTGGATAACACGATAAATACTTCCTCAGAAAAGGGACCTCATGAGATGAGGCAGTTGTCAGCCTCTGCTCTCTCCCCCAACAGGCAAATCCTTACTCAAATGCTAGTCATCAGAGCAATTAGAGTATTCTATCAGCTGGTAATCCAGGCAGAAGTTCAGTAATGGTGTGAAGTAAGAAGAAGAGATATTCCTAAGTGTTTTACCCATCCACTCATCCCTAGCATGAGGAACTAAATTCCAGCTCTCCAACAGATATATGCCAAAGTTCACATAATTTTATGTTTATGTTCATCAGTTGTATTCATAAATTAAACTTATGGCACATTTCCTATTAGAATTTAAAAGAATGAGTGAAGTAATTTTTTTCCCCATGGAAATTTCTTGGCACAAGTTCTTGGGTACTTTCAAACACGATTCTTGAAATATCTTTTTAAAAAGCAGAAAGTCAATGCATATTTACTTGGCCTTAGCTATAGATAGATTTTCAGCCTCTGGCTGAAAACAAAAGAGCTTCTCCCTTGAGTGAAAGAAGATTTATCTGTTGTGAATTCATGGCCAAGATGCTATTGAGCTCATGCCCACCATTGGCTATTTTCATCCGTACAGACCTTGTCCATGTTGTCCTGTTACAGGGTCCCTGTCAGCACCCCAGAAACCACTGTCACCCCAACAGCCCCCTTCACGTCTTGCACCCCTAGTCACATCCCAAAGGCAATCCATGTTTAGGGGCAGGGCTCTCCTCACCCCCACTGCCATTCAGTGGGACCCGCACAGCTACAGAGCCCACTCCCCTCCTGGACCTTGGTTTGCAAAGACACCCTGCCACCCTTCTGCACCGGTGCCAGGCTCCCCATGTTTGATGAGCAACTGGCCACATCAGGATGGAGATGAGGGCAACTCCTCGCAGGGTGTCCGTGCATTGGTGCACCGGGTCAGGGACCCTCCTCCATCCCCTGCTCGCACGCCAGCAGAAGCGGGTCCCATCAGCCTGGTGTTCTGAATGGGCAAAAGCACTGTCTACAGCCACGGTGTGCAAGGAGGCAGGCAGCAAACAAAATGCATGAATAGGTGTGGTCTTTCTTTGGATGCAAAATACTCCCCATGAGGCGTGGATTTCGGGACATGTGGTGTCCTGACTTGCTGGTTGCCTTCCCTCCAGCTCACCCCCAGAGCGGCAGCAAGACGGTGTGGAGCAGGGAGAGACAATGGGCGGCCACACACGCGCTCCAGCCCGACTGTCCGGCTCCTGGGGGTCAACCATTCGTCACAAACACATGCCAGAGCAGCCTTGCCAGACAGCACTGGACCTTTGCACTCCTCCTTTTCCCCCAGGTCCTGCCAAACACTCTTAGGAAGTGGTTCCCCCTTCCTGCCTCCTGTGTCCTCCATGAGCCAGCCAAGCCCGGCTGTCTAGGTTCAGACAGAGTCCACCATTTAGGGAAAAGCAGGCTGTGAAGCTGGCTGTCTTGTGCTGCAGAGAGACAGACAGCTGCCCAGGAGAACATCTTCTAGGGAGCGGGGCAGGGTGCTGCAGATGGCTCCTGGCTTGCACTGCTTGCACCTGGGTAGGCATAGTGCAAGCATCAGTCTCGCCAAGGCTGGAAAGTCTTGAGGAGGCAAAAGTGATGCTGATATTTCTGGAAAGGCCCTGCTGGGGCTGAAGCAGGTGTGAGGCTCATCTCAGAGAGGTGAGCCACAAGCCGGCTGGTCTCCTACTGCCAGCATGGTGGGGCTGGTCTCAGCTCCTCCTAAAAACTCCCAGGACTAGCATGTTGGGGCACACATCTGGTGCTCAGAGGGTGGGGAGGGTCTAAAAAGACTGAGAAATAGGCTCCAGAAGTGCTGTGACCTTTGTAGGCAGTTGGTCCAGACCTATTTTTTGCTCTCTTGCTGGCCTCACCTTTCTCCCCACTTCTTCCAGTTCTTAAAATTACAGCCAAAACACTCCCCAGAAGCCTCTTACTAATATCTTCATCTGAACTGCCCTGTCCCAGGGACTCTAAGCTCAGCACCGCTGAGGCTGCTGTGTTGGCAAGAGAAGGAGAGACACTTCTGTGCTCTCCTGGTTTCTAATAAATGCCTCTCGGGAGACATCCTGAGAGATGCCTTGGGAAGTTTGTCTTAGAGAAGGAGAGTCTGGGCCCAGGGAACAGCCTGGGAGTCACATCCCTTCTGCCACTGCTTCTTCTATTTGGAAAAAATGTCGCTCAGGGAGTCCTGGGAATAGTTTAAATGATTACTGATTTTGTTCTGCAGTGTGTCTGAGATGTTCCCAGAGCTGCAAAGCGAGTTTCTTTGCACACCCAGTTCTTCAATGGGCTAGCTTGAGCTGGTCAGGAGAGCAGGTCCAACCACACAGGCCGAAGGGAGGGCATGGGGATACTATTTTTTGAAGAGGGTTTTCCTGTTCAAAGATGCATTGCCTAATGCATTTTTTCCAGGTCTGTTGGCTGAGTTCCCAGTCCTGTAAGAGTGAGAGGTGGCGCTGGACTTAATGCTGTTGACGCAGTTGGCACATTGCAGCATGGCAGAACGGTTTCCCTGTCCTCCGTGGAGGTCTCCTGTGAGGGCCCTGGGAGCTGAAGGCGGTTTCCCCATTTCTGAGTATTTTTGTGAATCCTGGAGGACTGCAAGGCATCACTCATAAATGTCCTGTTCCAGGGGGACAGGCTACAAAGCCGGTTCATCGCTCACAGCCCGCGTGACTTGGGAGAACACGTGTGTTTTATCCCAGGCAGTATTAACAGGCTTTGCCCCCGGGTTGTGAGGCTATGTCACATTACTGACCTGCATCTCGCCTCCCGACTTGGTGAGATGGGAAAGGATGAGTCGCAATTCCTCTCACGCCAAGATGTGTGCAGTCCCAGCGAGGGCTACCACCACCGCTCTGCGATGACGAAAGAGAGCCCACGCTCATTCATTGCGTACGCCCTGCGTCCTGGCTCCAAAATCGTGGAGGGAAGAAAGGGGAGAAGCTTTCTCAGTGCATGCAGGCAACCAGATGGGCCAACTTTGTGTAGGTGGAGCCTGGCTGCCGAGTCCTCTGTGGGCTGCTGGGCAGAGGCGCAGACAGCCCTGGGGAAAGGGTGCAGAAGGCGGCTGGCCCAGAGCTCTCTTGTCTGGCCCGCGTTTTTCCCTATCCCCTGCTTTTGCTAGAAGATACTGGTGGATAACGTTGTGAGTCAGGCTGTGCTTATGTGGTCTGCTGCATTTCTCCTGGGGACTGTAAGTGTTTTGATTTTGTGGTTTGGGTTTTTTTCTTCCCCCCTCTCCCCCATCAATAATTGAAATGAAAGGTCAGAAGGAATAACCAGAAAGAAGGGGAATAGGAGTACTTTCAAAGTAAAGTAAGCCTCTGGCTGGGAATCTTGGCTGACATCTACGTTTTGCACAAAATGCTCTGGTAGCTTTTACTGTCGGAGATGCTCAGGGCAGTGCAAGCTCCAGCAGAAAAGCCACTTCTGACCCCATGCTAGCCCACAATATGGATGCAGACAGGAGGGAACAACGACACGAGCAAAATTTACAGTAGCTATAGGTACTCTTTGGAAATCTCCCAGCCTGTGACTGACAACTCAAATACCAAAAACAAGGCAGGGCTGAACTAAGTTCATTCACCAGTTTGAGAGCCAAGTTCTGGAGAGCATAATGGGAATCGGCAATCTGAACGGGTGTTTTAGTAGACACATAATCCAAATCCATGCATTGAACTCAGCATGCCCAATGAATAGCTTCTTTGTATTTCAGTTGTATAGTTGAGGCTTAATTGACACGGTACAAATCTCTCACTAACTGAAGGAGGTCTCAAGGCAGTGTCAGCTTTAGCCTGTTTCATGAGGCAAGCCAGCATCGGTTTTGCCTACTTCTCCGTCAGCTTTTTAGCACCCTGGTAACATATCTGTCATCTCTCTTGCCAATATGAACAGCAACCAGTCATTTCCAGGTAGTATTAAGTAAACTTTTTGCACTTACAAATTAGCTTTTCAATTCCCCATTTACTTTTTGATGTGTCCTGTGGATGCATTTGGGGTAATTTGAAACAGGCCAAGGTGAATGTCAGGAAGATCCGAGAGGAGAGGACTGTAGTAGCTAGGGAGAAAAGTAGTCTGGGCTTGTGAAAGGTTTTCTTAGTGAGGAAGCATGGAGAATAATAAATTAGTTTTAAAGAGACTGTAGAGGTAAAATTGATTTGGTTCAGTAACTGCATCTGTGGGGAAAAAGAAGACTCTAGTGTAGCTTCTGGACTGAGTCCCTCTGGGGTAGGAAAGGGCAACAACACTACAAATAAGTAATTCAACAAGTTTTCTTCCCTTTCTAGCTCTTCTTTTCCAGTTGTCTGGGAAAAAAGCATGAGATAGAAAGGAGAAGACACGACAGAAAGAAAATCCTAAACCAAGTCTTTTCTAAAATTCAATCTGGGACGATCAAAAGCTCAGAAATTAGTCACTATGTCATCCCCAAAATTACCATGAAGCATTACTACCATTTGCTCTTACGGACAAAATGTTAAACATGATTTTGCAAGAATAGGGTCACAAGAAAGGACCAACATAATTTTTGGCCGTAGGATACAGACAGATGTTATTGAAATAGTTCCTTTCTCTGCTAACCAAAAATACATACTGCAATTGGATTAAACTACATGAAAAAAGATGTGGGGTCTGAAAGGATTAATTTATAAGAGAAGATTTAGATCAGAGGTGTTAAATGTATTTTTAAAAGGTGGACCATTCCTAATAATTGAGAACTTTAGGTAGTGCAGATATGTGTGTCAAAAAATAGGGAAGAAATAAGCAGGAAAATCTCTTTACAGTAAGATCCACAATTCCCTGTGGAATTGTCTCCCACAGGAGGTGGTGAAAAAACACAGTCATTTTTGTTAGATCTGACCAAACACTAGACCTCAGGGCAACCCTGCATTTTCATAATATTGATTGTCATGATCAACCTGGTTTCTTTCTTTCATGAAATTTCCTCTCATAAAGAGCTCATTTGGTTTTCAAAATGAAGCGAGGGAACCAGCACTGCAAACCTGACACAGACAGGTTAGAAATAGGTGAAAACAAAGGCAGGAGGTGCTATCAGGATCTTTCCTAAACTGCTGGTGTGGCAGCCTGACAGGTAGGGTTACCAGTCCTGACATCTCCGCGGCAATTACTGCACTTCGTTACGCAAGAGCAGAAAATACTCCGATCACCTGGTTCCTTTTCACTCATCCGCTGCATAGAGGTTAGACTGCAGTGAACCACCAGATCTTATCAAAGAGTAAAAAGAAATGAGTAGGTCTGTGAACAGCAGAGCCAATGGAGCCTGATCTGCGAGGAATTGTGTCTGGTGGTTGGGTTCTCTGATGTCTAATAAGGTGTGAGTTTTGCTTGAAGCTTTACATGCAAAAGGAGCATTCACTCACCATTGCTGTCTCCCACGAGAATTCTGTGATGCTTCACGAGGGGTGAGCCCATACCACATTGATTTCTTGGAACTGGCACAGATAGGCTCTCTTTTCTTTAATCTTTCCTCCACATCCTTTGAGACCTCTCTACAGCTAACAAATTCGGTTTAGATTGGTTGTGCGTATGCCCCAATCATTCCTTCCCACCCCATACTCCCCGCTCCCTGGAGGCTTTTGTGGGACCAGAGCAGACAGCTGAGTTGTCCAGAAAAAATGAATTAGAAAAGCTCTTGAGTGGACCAGATCAACTACGACGTGATCCAGCTCCCTGAACCAGGTCCTCCCCAAATGCTGGTGCCAAGAGAAAGAAGGGGGCAGCCCAGGGCTTGAACGGGGGCCTGGGGCAGGAAGGGAGCCCAGTGGCTTCCTCCAGCAGCAGGGCTGCCTTCTGGCAGCTGGCCATGAGCCTGCAGTATAAAAAACACGCCTGGAAGAGTTAAACAGTAGTCCCCGAACAAAGTTCACTGGCTGAATCCAGGCAGTGTTTGTTCACACATATGCACGAGCAAGCCTGTGGCTACCTGTTAGGTACAAGGATTGGGCTGGGGCAGGGGTTGTGTCCCTGACAGAAAGCACGTCCTTGCCAGAGCTGGAATATAACAAGCACGGAGGACCTTTCCTTATGGACACGTAAGGCGTTGCTTTCTTCTCAGATAAAGGCACCTTTAAGTGAATGGAAATCTAAATGGCAAGAGTTGCAAAAAGGAGAGTAAGTGTTGAAAAGGAGCTGTTGGGTTTTTCACTAGCTGCTGCTCCCTCTCCCCGCTCAGTCCCAAGGGCAGGCTGTAAAGCCTGGAGGTTGCAGCAAACTAGTGGGAACCGGGAGAGTTTCAGGCCATAATCCCACCTAAACTACTGACTCGCCGTGCAATTGCCTAAGTTGTCAGACCTCTTTGTGCCTTGGTCCACCAAGCTCAAGATCTGGGCAAGACATGGAGACGAAAGAGAAACAGATGCTGATTTACGCCTGTCTGAGTCAGTGTGTTGGAAATAGGTAGCTGGTGGTGAACATTTCTTTTTGTGGATTAAAGTTTACTCTGTATGATTCTCTGGTCAGAAACGATATGGCTACTACAGAGAAACAATAAACACACTAAAATCCTGGCAAGCTAAGGAAACCCATGGTAAACAATCTATTTTGATGAGTATTACTCTCATACATAGCAGCTGTTTTAGTTCACATGGCTTCTGGTAAACCGAAATTCTGTTTTATAGTAAATCCCATTGCTTTTAAATGTCTTATTTTCACTGCTGCTTCCTATAGACTTCTTATCAGGCACCATTTTAATCTGATACTGCCCTGGTAGGGTGAGTGCATTCATTTTAACTACTTTGTGTTTTGATGCCCGATTTTAAAGCTCCTCCACTCTTCTTCCTTTGCTGTAGTAGATGTGTCAAGCATGCCCTGACTGATTTAGCTTTGTCTGCCTGTCTAGTCAGTGAGGACTGGAAAATCTACATTCACGCAGAAACACTGAGTTAATAATGATGAGGTGCTGAAAAAGTTTTGGGTCACATCCAAGTCTGTGTTTCCGAAAATGAGACCCAAGGCAAGAACTACAGACTCAGAAAAATACAAAATTCAGATTCACTTTTTAACCTTACAAGGGTTTTTTGTCTTCATTTCAAAGGAAATTCTGTTCAGTTACACACATGAAACTTCAACAATTTGAGGATGTAATCCTGTAACTCTTTGTCAGGCAAGTCTCCCATTGACTCAGTGATTTCAAAGGCCCTCGTGCCTGTGTATGAATGGCAGGATATGGTGCAAATTTATGATCATGGAGAGCTCTACTGTGTCCTACTTTCACATTTTTTTCTAATTCACTTTATGGGAACATTATGGGAAAAAGATCCTGGCCTCAATTCATTCAACTGGAGCTCTGCCACCCAATTCCACGGAGCCGGGCTTCCACCCGTCCTGCTTCTTACTGAACAAAGAAGTTGCGGTACCTCTAACAACAGTGTCTCTGGAGGGAGCCTTGAAACAGCATCCACACATCGCCAGATGGAGGGTGATTGCTTTTAAGCAAATACACAAAATTTTTTTTTAGGTGATGGTGAATCAAGGATGTGTGACATAATGGCACCGTGACGAGAAAGTGCACGCTGCAGAAAAGATTTTGCAGTGCAGTGACTGTAGCCTTTGACAAAGAGACTGCTTATGGCTAATGGCCTGACTTCCTTATCCTCCCAACCTCCCTTCTTCATATGAACTGTCTTGATAGAAGGTGAAGGAGAAGATGGATTAATAGAATAGCTTTTCTCCACACTTAAATCATGTACAAAGTATGATCTATGGTGCGGTTGGTGTCATAAAATAGAGATGTGATATCATTGCCTTGACATTATCTCCCTTGCTACCCTTGAACTCCAGAGACTTAATGGCCTTCAAATAAATGGTATTTAAACAAGCCACTTTTCAAATGATCTTGTGGAATCTATTTAATCATTACCAGGAATACGTAGTCATTGCTAAGAACTGGATTTTCCTGGCTGCATAGGTGATAGTCAGTGTGCTCAATCCCTAGGGATCAGAAGTTGGTTTAACAACTTTCTTAAGTGCAACTACATCATTTAACCAATTTGAAAAATGATGCTGCAGATTTACCAGCCTCCAGTCACAATTTTATTATCAGGAGCATTCTGCAAACTGCTGAGCTTAAAATGTGAGCTCCTACCAGTAAAATGTACATCTTCCCATATCTTTCTTTCTCTCTCTCTCCATATATAATATATAGATATAATCTTCCTAGCTTTAAATTTCATAATTTGCACATAGGGGCCCACAAGAGCATAACTTAATCCAGGATTGGGACTGAATTCAGTGATGGCTAATCACCATGCTTCATATGCTGGAAATAAGATTCCCCATTCTTTATCCAAATATGCAATTAGTCATAGTGGTTGCTGTAAAAACAGAGTGAATCTGAGAAGATGCATCTGCTTAGACAGAAAAAAGAAGTCCCAAGGAACTGGAAGTACTTTCTTTGCTGTGTAATTTCACTAGTGTAGCAACACCAAAGTTCTCTGAGCATGAGTTTCTCTCTTTAACCGTGTCCATGGAGTGCAGCAGTGGGTGCCTGTACGTGCTATATATCAACCCTTTGACGAGTATAATGATAGTTCCCATCTATTCTCATTTTTCCGCTCTGTGTTTTAGCCTATTTCACCTTTATGTCTTATGCCATCATTCATCTGAACGGGTAGCTGTGGATCTTAAACACTGGCATTTATATGTGAGATGTAGTAAACTGGGAAGTTAGATGGATCATTGCAGACAAAAAGAAAAAAGCTGTTATCTAACAAAATCCAGTGCTCCATATGTTGTCTTGCAGGTGTCCCTTTATGTTCTCAAGCTGAGTACTTAATGGCTCTACTTTCTGCATAAGCACTGTCAGGTTTTCTTTACCTGTTTATATCGTCATGTCCACCACTCCACAAAAGTATTTCCTGCCAGCGAAGTGCTCCTCATGCCCGTCAGAGGAGCTTTTTCTCAGCAAAGCCGTCATCGCCGAGTATGAACTTCCTCCCACCCTGAAACATTTTTCAAAAAGCTGAGAGGCAAGACACTCATCCTCCTTGGCACGCAGAGGCAAGACACTCATCCGCCTTGGCACGCAAGCCCAATGTCACTGATATTTTAAGGCCAGTGGAATAGCCCCGGTTCGGGGGGGCAAGGCAGGCTTTTTCCTCACCGCAAACGACTGTGCCTGCAGATAGCGGTGTTTGCTTTAGCCGCCCACGCCGTGCCGCTCCGCTGCAGGTCCGCGGGCTGTCGCTAGTTGGGGC
>NW_009234207.1:0-209 GCF_000690835.1 Fulmarus glacialis | reverse complement strand
CGCCCGCAGAGCCGAGGTCCTGGTGACCGCCGGGGGATGGGGTGCCCCAGTTTGGGGCTACGCTACTGGTTTTCCCATGCTCCGCTGCTGTCCGAGCCGGCGTTGCCTCTCAAGGCTGCGTTTTCGGGGTGAACCCTGCCCGGGCTGCATCGCTGCCGCTGCCCTCGCAGGGGGCCGGCAGGGGCCGGGGGGGGGGGAAGGGGGACAAC
>NW_009234206.1:0-310 GCF_000690835.1 Fulmarus glacialis | reverse complement strand
GGGTGTTCGCACTCCGGGGGGCACCGCGATGGGGGACACCCCCACGGGTGACATCACCACAGGGACCCCAGTGACGGCATCCCCTGGGGCACATCCCGACGGCCACACCCCATGGAGGGCACCCCACCGGGAGACACCCCAGTGCCCATACCCCAATGGGGGACACCCCCACGGGGACACCTCAGTGGGGAGCATCCCGTGACAGCACCCCATGGGGGACACCGCGACAGGGGACGTCCCACGGGTGGACACCCCAAGGACCACACCCCATGAACAGCATCATGATGGGGACACCACCGCGGGGGCCCGC
>NW_009234205.1:1668-10407 GCF_000690835.1 Fulmarus glacialis | reverse complement strand
GCGCGGCGGGGCGGGGAGGTTGCCTGGGGCTCAGCCGGTTTGCTCTTCGTGCAGCAGGTCTCCCGGGCTGCTTCCAGCCACCTGCGTCGTTTCCCTGTTAGCAGCGAAGTCCCAGTGGGCTGTTGTGGTGTGTTTTCGCCCCTCGGGGAATGAGGAAGTCACGTTCTGGAGGTGTGCCGGGGACTGGGGCCTGGCTGGCACCGGCGCGCCGGTGCGCTTTTGTCTGTCACCCTTTTCTGCTCTGTGCGCGAAACAGTATGTGCCTGGACTTGGTCTCTTTCCAAGAACTTCTAGACTCGTAACTACAAAAGAACACAATGTGTTGGCGTAGCTAGGCTTCTAAAATTTGATTTTCATACAAGTGTGAACTTTAATAGCATTCTTAATTTGAGATGCCATAGTGATGTGTACCATGTTCATAGTTATGTAAAATGTGCTTATAAGTGCTCTCAATTCTGGCTGTATGTTAAAGCAAAAGCATTGATTTTGTAAATAATCTGCAGTGCATAAAATACACTCTTTTAAGTATTATTGCTTCAGTGTTGTAAAGCAGTGTTATTTACGGTTTTATTAAAACAACTCTTTCAAGAAATAGCTACTTTGATTTATCTATGAATGACACTTTTTTTGTATGAAATTTTAACAGAATTACCAAAACGTAAAGCACTTTTCTGGAAGCTGGGTTTTGGATGACATTTTATTTCGCGTAACGATTCAAAGTAAGGTGTCCCAAATGTTTTTAGCACCATTATTGCCTTGGTATGTTTGGTTCTTAATTGCTTGTTTTGTTTCTGACAGTTGAGAGCATTGATTTTGTACTTAATAGCAAAGAAACACTTCAATAGGAAGCTAGCCATGTAAGAGTTATTTTTCGGCATATGTATCAGCTGATTAAGAAGAAGCTGATTGTAATGTTGTATAGGCTTTTACTGGCATGACTCCAGGTGTTCACGGAATGGAGGCATGTAAGCAGCTGTGACTTAGTGCACAGGTTACTGATTTTTCACTCGAGTATCAGTAGATTTTTTTCCCTGTACTTTAAGGGTAGTTAAGTAAAAGGCATAAGCATAATTTATAACTTTATGTTACTTAAGTATTTCATGAAGATTTTTGTGTGTTCTTCCTGTTCTAAATCTATATCATCTAAATCTAAATCATACCACTGGATTGTATGGCTGTAGGGCTTTTAAATATCAGCACTCAAGTCTGCATTTTGTGTTCCATTTTATACAAGGTTCTGTTCCATAGGTCGTGTTTCTGAGTATGGTGTGAGAGCTTAATTACTGAGCAGTCCATTTTCTATTCATATAATATTAATCTATTATTTGTATGGTTTGTGTATACATAGTATCTGTCTTCCTCAGTTGATTTATCATCACAACAGCCCTTGATGTGATGATATATAAGGAAATATATTAATCTTATTTCAGTGTTTTAAAAGTTTAATTTTAGATCTGCAGCATGGATTTTACTATGTATATTCTAACTAGGATTACAATTACACACACAACAAAATTCTAAGGATGGGTAGATGGGTTCAGAATCTGTACAAAAAGCTGATGTCATAGGTAATATACACTCTCATAGGTAACAAGCAACTCCAGCTGAGTCAGGTCAGCCTGAACACCTGTAAGGATGTTATACACTAAGCGTATTTACTTGCTGCAGGAAGGGATGTAAATACTACGGTGCTCAGAATTGAGACATTATTTCTAGGTGCCTTCGAGATTAGGATCCATAACTGTTCAGTAAGTAAGTAAGCTCTTTTTTGCACTGAGGCGAAGAGACAGCTTGGAATGGGGTTGAGGACATCCCTAAGGCTGAAGGACTGAATAAATCAGTACACTGAGGGATTGTTGACATTAGGAAGTAATGCAGACCAATACCATTGGATTTATAGAGTGAAATGGTTGGATTCAAGACCTGATAAGCATTTTGGAGGGTTTTTGCTTTGGGCTAGACAGAATACCCCCTAGTAAGTGGTTGGAGCACGTTAGGTGCACTTCTAGATCATGTCTTCTAGTTAGTTTCATACTGTTGTGGTTTTAACCCCAGCCAGCAACTAAACACCACACAGCCGCTCGCTCACTCCCCCCCACCTCCAGTGGGATGGGGGAGAGAATCGGGAGGGTAAAAGTAAGAAAACTCGTGGGTTGAGATAAGAACAGTTTAATAATTGAAATGAAGTAAAATAGTAGTAATAATAATAATAGTAACAATGATAATAATAGAATACACAAAGCAAGTGATGCACAATGCAGTTGCTCACCACCTGCTGCCCGACGCCCAGCCAGCCCCTGAGCAGTGATCGCTGCTTCCCGGACCGTGCCTCCTAGTTTATATACTGAGCATGATGTCATATGGTATGGAATACTCTGTTGGCCAGTTGGGTCAGCTGTCCTGGCTGTGCTTCTTGTGCTTCTCATGCACCTGGCAGAGCATGGGAAGCTGACAAGTCCTCGACTAGGGTAAGCACTACTTAGCAACAACTAGAACATCAGTGTGTTATCAACATTCTTCTCATCCTAAATCCAAAACACAGCACTATACCAGCTTCTAGGAAGAAAATTAATTCTATCCCAGCCGAAATCAGGACACATCCAAAATTCAGTTCATGTGCTTTGAAATCTCTCTGTGAATCAAGTAAGGTGCAGTAAGTGGGCAACCTCAGAACTACACTCCTTACCTGAACTAAACTGTTCATGGAGACGCAGCCTGAGAAGGCAGTTGTCTGAAGCTCTCCAGTTGAGGAAATTGAGTCTGGAATACACCTTCACATTTGCTGTTCTCCAGGCTTGCTTTACACATCTTTGCACGTGAAATCTGCTACTTGCCTCTGAAGACAGGTGTCTTCTGGAAGCAAGCTTCTGTATTAAAAAGCTGCTAACTATCTGTGATCTCCTGCGGTGTTGTAGAGGTTACTAGAAACAGGGAGGAAATTTGAGTGCATGCAGCCAGGACAAAGGTATTCAGGGAGATTTCTGCTAAATGGCAGGAGCAACTGGGCTAAGGTACTAGAACCAACTCTTGATTAAAGTCACTAGCTAATGCAGCTTGCAGTTATGAAGATATACCCTTGCTCACTTTTCTCCACTCCCTCGAATCATTTTCTCACTACCTCTCTTCACACCTCCTTCTTGGGTAGATGAATGAGAAATTTTTTGACAATGTCTTGTCAACAGAGTTTTTACCAGCCAGTCTGCGGAGGAAAATTCAAAGCACAGGCGACTTCCACCCAGAGGTCTGTGTCTACTAAGTATTTGGGAAGAAAGGGATATGAGAGATGGCAAGGTTATCCGTCAAAGCCTGAACCACTTGAACTTTGAGGTTCAAAATTATTTACGTAAGAAGTGACAATAGATAGAAGTTTCTGTTAAGCGTACCTAGCATTTTTAGCATTTCTCACAGAACCAAGAAATACAACACCTGTCTCCTTTCTATCTTTTCAAACCCTTATTACTCTGTCGTATTTCTTACTTATTATTCCTCTGACCACTTTCACTACAGTAAAAGTTGTATACTGCACAGGCTATTGCATTATTAACCTAGAATACTCTCTTTCATACTAACCACCAGAATACATGATGCTTATTGCTGAAATGTATAAATTAGCAAGTAAACCCAATAAGAATATTACATTACACAATACAGCTCATTCCTTAAAGTTAGCATCTGTATTCTAGGCTGAAGTGTTTTTTTTTTTAGCAGTAGTTATAAATGTTTTGCAGTTTATTTTTTTTAATTAACAACAAACTGTATTTTAGCATTTGCTAATGAATCTTCATTTTAGAAATAGAGAGCAACTTGAATTTTCTGCAGTGATTTATGTACTGCATGTTTCTGAAGCTACTGCAGTAAACTAACGTTGTAAAATTTAGTGTGTAGGTCCTGAATTCATGATCTACAAAGTAGAGTCCTTTTCAATGTAGTGCAATGCAACAAGCATGGCAACTTCTTAATAAAATGATGAAATATATTTTTGTTTTCTTTGATCCCTGCCACAATAATAACTTAAAACATCTTAAACGCAACATTTTTTTCCTAAACTTCTGTGGCAAGCTCATGTAATTTTTGTTGGGGTTTCTTTTGTAGCTTTTTCATGGTCTTTAAAGCAATTCCAAATTTTTTTGGGGAAAAAAAAAAAGGAAAACACCTATATGGGAACCTTTGAATTATCCAAACATGAAGATAATGTGATGCTCGAATTAAAATATTTTCAAGTCTATTTTTAGCTTGTTTGATTCCTGGGTATCACAAACATTACTTCATTTCAAATTTTCAATCTTTTTTAATTACAAAGTCGTATCTGCTCAAAGTCTTGGAGGCTTTTAATTTGACTACTATATGTGAACACATCAAATATTCTTTTCCTTTATGTGATAAAAACATACTAAGTTACATTTATGTGACTATCTAACATGGACTATAAAGAAAAAGAATGGACAGATATGCGGAGCTTGAGAACAAATAAAAACCATTCAGTTTCATCTTGTAATAATTTTGGCCTGTATGACTTTCTGAAGACACAGAAGGTCAGTGGAAAGCTCAGAAGGTAACTTCTTAACCATGCCTTAGAATAAAGATCACCCGTCCTGATTTTTTTCAAAGTATGATGAAATTCACTTTAGAATTTTTCAGGACTAACTACTTTAAGAAACAAGTACTTACTTAGACAACCATGGCTTTCACTTGTGTGAAATATAAACAAGTTAATCGTTAAAAAAAATAGAGTGAGGTAAGGCCTATCTATGTGTAAAGGAAGCATTTAGGACGTTTTAGCACTAAATCAATCTAAATCATCATGTTGAAACATGCTGCAGCAGGCACTTCAGCAGCCAAAAAAACCTTCAAGCTATGTTGTTTGGTACATTTCTCCTTCTAGAATCATATATTAATAAATGCCCAGTTGCAATGAACACATCTTTCAAACACATTCAACACTTGTAGGTGAGATACCAGAACAGCAAAGTCATTAAAAGTGTGTTTTGTCGGACGTGTGTGTGTGGCTCTGGCAAACCCCCTCTGATTTAGCAGGAGGGTCCCCGTAAGCGGCGTTTTAGCGGCACGGAGAATCATAGAATCATAGAATCATTAAGGTTGGAGAAGACCTCTAAGGTCACCAAGTCCAACCGTTAACCCAACACCACCATGCCCACTAAACCATGTCCCTAAGCGCCTCATCTACACGTCTTTTAAATACTTCCAGGGATGGTGACTCCACCACTGCCCTGGGCAGCCTGTTCCAAGGCCTGACCACTCTTTCAGTGAAGAAGTTTTTCCTAATGTCCAGTCTAAACCTCCCCTGGCGCAACTTGAGGCCATTTCCTCTCGTCCTATCGCTGGTTACTTGGGAGAAGAGACCAACCCCCACCTCGCCACAACCTCCTTTCAGGTAGTTGTAGAGCGCGATGAGGTCTCCCCTCAGCCTCCTCTTCTCCAGGCTGAACAGCCCCAGTTCCCTCAGCCGCTCCTCATCAGACTTGTGCTCCAGGCCCTTCACCAGCTCCGTTGCCCTTCTCTGGACACGCTCCAGCCCCTCAATGTCCTTCTTGTCGTGAGGGGCCCAAAACTGAACACAGGATTTGAGGTGCGGCCTCACCAGGGCCGAGTACAGGGGCACGATCCCCTCCCTACTCCTGCTGGCCACACTAGTTCTGAGGAGGCGGTAGGGCGTGCCGCAGAAAGGCTTTAGAGGCGGGTTTTCATCCAGTTTGTGTTCTAAAATACCCGTTGTGGCTGTGCAGGACCGTAGCAATGCTAACATTTAATAGTGTGCAAGAACTTAGCCAAATACCCGTTGTGGCTGTGCAGGACCGTACCAATGCTAACATTTAATAGTGTGGAAGAACTTAGCTATGTAAAGGCTATTGATGTAAGATACAATGTAGGCATTAATTTTATAGTAAAACCTGTATGATTATTTTTAGCAAGTACAGCAAATGACAAAACACAAAGTAAATTCTGCCTTAGATCACAAGAGCTCAATTTCCGTAACGGCTGACAGAACTTGTGCCTGCGTACTGAAGACAGAATTCAACAGTGATTACGGCTGTTGCTGTGTTGAACTGCGTAAGGTAGAGTTCAGAAAGACTAGCTGAGATAATAGCCCTATTGAGGCATGTGCAGTGAAAAAGTAACGAAGGAGAGAAATCTTGTGTTGGAGATCCTGGAAGAAGAGTAATGGGAGTGAGATGATGGGCACGAGAAGGTGAAGGTTGAGATTTTCATCTAACATTCACGTGACAAACGACCAGGCCCTTTGCGACACTGATAGCTAAAACTCATTTTGCCACGAAAGAAACAAGCCTTGTACTAGTCAGGTCAAAGGTCCGTCTAGTATAGTATCCTGTTTATGGCAGTTGCGATGAAGAATGCTTAGGGAAGGGTTCAAGAACAGAGCATTAACCAATAATGTAGTGATTTTTTTTTTCTTTTTTTTTTTTCCTACCCTCCAAAAATTTTCCAATTTAGAAATTTCCTGAGCTGGAGGTGATGCCTTTGTATTTAATAATGCTTCATGGATGTCTCTTCCATTGACTTGACCAGTTGCTTTTTGAATGTGTTGGGAACCACAGCTTAGTTTCTTACACTATGAAGAACCACTTCAGTTCGCTTTTTTTCAACCTAACATCTGCTAACTTAATTTGTTGTCCCTACTGCTTGAATTGGAAGAGGCAGTGAACCATCAGTCCATCAGTCATCCTCTTTGTGTCAATGATTTAAGAGAAAAATGTCTTGATGTCCCCTTAGCTATTTCTTTTCCAAGCTGAATAATCCTCTTTGGGTACTTTCTACAATGTCTCGGTTTTGTGGTGAAATAATCAGAATCATAAAGTGGCTCATGTTCTTGCATAAAGATGAGAGTATAAGTTCTGTTCTGTTCTCTTTTCCTGCTATTTTCTGGTACTCTTTTTTGACTACCTCTAAGCACTGAAATGAAAATTTTCGTATATTATCTGTGATAATAAACTATCATTCCCGGGATATAATGGTCAACTCAAAGCTCATCTTTGTATATAATTATTTCTCTGCACCCCTTGCCTGTATCATTTTACATTTATCTACCCTGAGCTTATCTGAAATTCTTTCAGTCTCATAAATAACTTACTATTGGCAGCAAAATTCTCCACTTCAGTGTTCCTCTCCTTTTTCAAATCATTGATGAGTACCTGGAACAGCAAGAGTCCTGACACATAAGTCTTTGAGATTCCATAGGTGACCCCACCACTGTAACAAATTTTTGTTTAGTTTTGAAATTTTTTAAAAATATTTTTTGTAAGGGTATGTGGAAGGAAAGTGTCTGCTCCTTTAAGGGTATCTGGTCAAGGACCTTTTCAATGCAAAAAGAGAGAACAAGAAAAGGAGGAAGCCGTAAACGAGAACATAGAGAGACACAGACCTGACTGTCAAGGGTAAGGGAGGCAGCGATGAGACACAAAGCTGGTCACTCACACTAGTTGATGAGGGAATGTTTATTTCAGTAAGATTATCTGATCAAAGGTCTTGTCAAATGGGATACCAAGAAAAAGTGGGAAGCCATAAACAAAATACAGAGACACAAACTTGACAGGCAAACGTAACAGCGACAAAGACAAGAAACAAGCTGGCTCTCAATAAACTGCAGGCAAACTGGGACTTTGCGCCTGTTGAGGATGCAAACCTGAGGGTCCAGAATGTTGGAAAGGGATCTGTGGAGCTCTGCAAACTAATGAAGGAATGTGCAAGGGAAGGGCATCTGGAGGAACAAAGGAGGAATAGGCAGAATGGGGTAAAAACCGGACCAGTCGTGTGTGAAGGAGGGCAGTCAGTACAGTTGTCTAACTGAGCCCAGCACCTGATCACCACAGTCTTCTTATTAAATCCTATCTTCTTATTAAATCTTTTCTTAACTATCTCTCTTTGTAACCTTGCTATCTATCCCATGTGTATGTGTGTTGTAAGGATGAAGTGCCAGCTACCCCTCAGGACCCTCTACTGTGCGAGTGGATTTGGTACCAGCAAATGGAGTCAGACTGGGAATGTGGGTGCCCCGGCCTCCAGCAGTGCCAGCTACTGGAGCCAGTGAGGTCTCAGTGTCAGCTACTGGAGCGGTTGGAGGTCTCGGCTGCCAGCTGCTGAAGCGGGAACAGCGTGCGTCCCGAAAACCTGCTACTGGGAGGGACGGGTGTGGGTGAGGCGAGTGAGGGGCTCAGCACCAGCGGCTGGAGCGGGACCGCGGGTCACAGCTCCTGTGCCTGATGCTGGCTGCTGAGGGTGGCGAGCGCCAGCATCTTCCCCAAAGTGGGTGTGCGTGTCTCATTCGCTGGCAAACTCCAAGCTGGACTCGCCGGTGAGTGGGAGATGCTGGGTCCGGGCAGGGGTATCAGGCGGGCAGGGATCCATGCTGTTATCCAGGATGGCCAGGGAGTGTGGAGTGCCTGTGGGATGAGCGTGAGCGCTACGCGTTTGCAGCAGGCATCAAGCTGGACCAGCCAGCAAGCAGGCGGCCCTTGAGGCGGGTGAGAGGGCTGGGATCCGGGCAGGGGTGCTGGGCAGAGGGGCCGTGGATGTGCATGTGCTTGTGCATCCAGAGAGTCTCGCGTCTGTGCCTGCACTAGTGACCTTTTGTCTCTGCCAGCCCAAGGGGAGGAGGGGACGTGGCTGCCTCTGCTTGTGTTAAACGAGGGTCCTGCGTGTAGGTACTGTTGAAGGCAGCGTCTCGTCTGTGGCCGCGGCAGTCACCCGCCGGAGGCCACTGCC
>NW_009234205.1:0-1259 GCF_000690835.1 Fulmarus glacialis | reverse complement strand
TCAATGTCCTGCGTGTGCCCGTGTGTGTGTCTCTAGGACACGTGCTCAGCTTCGCTCCTGGCTGAACCTGCAAATGGGAAGGTGGCAGCCACGTCCCTCCGCCTGGGCAGAGACCCCGGGCCCCCCCGCACCGGCCGGGGCTCCAGCGGCTGGGCAGGAGGGGTCCTGGGCCAGAGCTGCAAGAGGTGACGGCTGCTCCTAACATCCCTTAACATTTTTTAGCCATCAAAAGACTTTTTCTTTTCCCTCTATGGTGGCTTAATTTATTTAAGACTTTTTGATGAGGAACCTTGTAGAACGTTTTCAGAAATCCAAGTAACCTGAAGATCAGCTGTATTCCCTCATCTTCATGCTTGCTGACTACTGGAGGTCTCCAGTAGTTCTGTGCGCCCTGACTTCTCTTTACAAAAATCATACTTCCCAATATATCATATATTCCAAATCTGACTGCATTATTGTAGTTTCCACTATTTGCAACATGCAGAGGTGAGGTTTATGAGCCTGCAGTTTTCTGGATTTTCATCGTAAGTATTTTAAAAAATTTCCAAAATGTTTATCACTTTCAAGTCTATATATGCATAGGAGGCTTAAGGAAAATATCATATTGGCCCTGCATATTCTTTTCCTGATCTTGGCCTTTAAAATAAGGATTATTTTTAGTGTCCACACTTTTTGCAAATTAATGCTCAAACTCTTTTTTGGCCTGCCTTATTGTGCTTTCACATTTAATCTGCCAAATTTTGTGATCCTTTATAATTTACTCATTTGAATACAACTTTAACTTATCAGAAGATTCCTCCTTGTTTGTAGCAACTGCCCTTTTCATTCTGTCTAGACATGCTGGCTTCCTTTTGCCATTTTTCAGGCCCTTCTGAGAAACATGAATATATAAAGATGATCTGCTATGTCTCAAAGTGGTGTCCTTACACAGCCTTCTATCTACCTGAAAAACTGTAACTTACATAGTTTTTAGCTCTATTCTAAAATTTTAAATTCTTTTTAGAAAGTTTTCTCTTTTTTTAGTGTATTTTTAAGTTATTCCTTGGTTCTGATAGTCAGAACCAAGTCAAAAATTACTTCTTCTCCTGGAGGATTCTACACTAACTTCTTAATACTATATATGATTTTATTCTTTTTAAAAAAATCATAAGAATCCTAATTTTATATTGGTCTATAAACCCTAATGAAAAGAAAGAAAAAACTTTGCTAGAGTGCATGTGAGGGTTTTTTTTGGCCAGAACTTGGAAATACTGTGTCAG
>NW_009234204.1:3587-3851 GCF_000690835.1 Fulmarus glacialis | reverse complement strand
TCACGGCACTGCAAATCCCTTGGCCGAGGAGAAAATACTCTGTTACAGAGGGGAAAAAAAGAGAAAAATATATATATATCTATATATTTGTCTCCTGCAGACGATTTCTTGGGATCTGTCAGGGAAAAACCCTCTCGGTCCCCACCGCCGGGGACACCCGACAGCCACAGGCATCGTGGTGGCACCCGTGCCCACGTCCTCGCGGGTAGAGAGAGGAGGAGCGAAGCGGGGGGGGGCGGGGGCCGGGCACCCCGCCCCACCACG
>NW_009234204.1:1520-3509 GCF_000690835.1 Fulmarus glacialis | reverse complement strand
CAGCCATTTTCAGAGCCCGGCAGTTGTTTTAAAGCAACAAAGCCCCCCTTTTTGCGCAAACACCTCTCCACAACGATAAGAAGAGAAGGATGCAGAAAACAAGAGCGTGGAGCATCTCCCTAATGCTATTTCTCTGTGGCAAAGCGCTTGGCACTTCCACGGCGGCAAGTGCTGGAGGCGCTTTCTCAGAGGAGACGCTCCACGTGTGCCCAGGCGTGGGGACCAGACACGCAGAGGATGCTCGGAGAGGGAAGGTAAAAGGGGGAGACACGCTGGGTGGGGGGAAAACCAGGCGTATGTTTGAAAGAGCCACCTGGAGGGATGCAGGCAGCCAGCACGGGCTCGCCGGGACAGATATTGTCGGGGCCCCCCCACCTTTATCCCTTCATCCTTTAAAAGATGCCACCATCAAGGCAAACCGGCACCAGTTAAAATTTGCCCTGGCTCCCCCGATCCATCACCCCCCATCCATCCGCCACCCCCTGCAAACCTTTCGGGCAGGGTACCCGCCACGTTACCTGCGTTTTCCTCCTCTTCCTCACAGCTCTGACGGATTTTCTTCTGGCACACGTACGCCAGGACGGCGAGCAGCCCCACGACGCAGATGGCGAGTCCCACCGTCACCCAGAGAGCCACAGCGGGGAAGGCGAGGTGTTGGCCTTGCGGGGAGGTGGGGGGGGAAGAGAAATACCACCACGGTGAGCACCGCGTGGCCAGTGTTCAGGTGGCAGGGCACATCCCCATGGATGGAGGCAGTGGCACAAGGGGTGGCTTTGGAAGTAAAACCATCGGTGCCTCTAATTATGGCCTCCCCCGGCAGGTCTGGATCCAGGTGGGGAAGCAGCAGGTTGAGTCACTCTCTAAAATACTTCGTTAACCTTTAAATAACGGCACTAATAAATACAAATGGCAGGCTGACCCTTCACTTGCTAAGAAGCTCAAGAGAAGCATTAGATGATGGTGCGCCCACTCCCTTTCCCCTCTCATCTCACGCCACAGGGCCGGGGACACCTTCCCCAGGATCTGGGATGGCCTGGCAGGGACCACCAGGGCTTGGGGGATATCTCCTGGAGTGCTGGGGATCTGATTTCTCCCCGTAATATCGCTCCTTCTTCAAATAAAGTCTTATCCCAAACCCTGACCCTCCACAGACGTCACCCCAAGGCTGACCATTTACTGGCGCGCTTGGGAGCCCATGCAAAAGCCACCCCTCTGTCCCCAGCCAGCAGCATCCACGCAAGTTCTCCTGCAAGAGTTTGGTGCATCCAGCCAAAAAGTTTATGCTCCACCTGGGATTCACCTTCCCAATCCAGTAAGAGCCCTACCAAAGGTAATTAAACACTAATCAACGCTACCAGGGAGCGCACAAGGTTATAAAGAGCTCCAGGAGGGCAGCGGGAGGAGCTCGAGCTCGAAGTGAAGCCACGAGGCTGAACGCGCTCGATGAACTCCTCCAGCCTGTATTTCTGCAGTAGGATTGTTGCAGCTGGGATGAAGAACCCCAAATTGAGAGCATCCCATGGCGACGTGCTAAGGAGAAGACACTAACCATGCCCTGTGCTCGCTTTCTGGGGTGGTTTAGACTTGGATGGGGCAACTAGCAAAGCTAGAGACTAAGAACTAGGGCCGCTGGTGTGGGGTGACGGGGGAGGACAGCACAGCCTCAAGTCACCCTTGCGGGTCCGTGAGGGAGAGTCGGGGTATGGGGTAGCAACCCCCAGGGTGGCTCCGGGCCACGGTAGGGATCCTGGCATGTGCTGGTTTCAGCTGGGAGAGAGTTAATTTTCTTCCCAGTAGCTGGTGTAGTGCTGTGGTTTGGATTTAGGATGAGAAGAACGTTGATGGCACACTGATGTTTTAGTCGTTGCCAAGCAGTGCTGACGCTAGTCAAGGACCTTCCAGCTTCCCATGCTCTGCCAGGTGCACAAGAAGCTGGGAGGGGGCACAGCCAGGACAGCTGACCCAAACTGGCCAATGGGGTATTCCATA
>NW_009234204.1:661-1346 GCF_000690835.1 Fulmarus glacialis | reverse complement strand
TGGCTTTTCCTTTGCCTATATCTCAGCCCATGGGTTTTCTCACATTTATCCTTCGATTCCCTCCCCCACCGGGGGGGGGTGAGCGAGCAGCTGTGTGGTGTTTAGTTGCTGGCTGGGGTTAAACCACAACACGGTGCTACCACGGTCACCTT
Source organism: Fulmarus glacialis (assembly GCF_000690835.1). NCBI lineage: Eukaryota > Metazoa > Chordata > Aves > Procellariiformes > Procellariidae > Fulmarus > Fulmarus glacialis. Next base: position 1,194 of record NW_009234204.1, on the reverse strand, counting down.
CTTGAGACAGAGCCCATCCCTTCCTTCCCCTAATTTTGGCCCCCCCTGGCTCACCCGTGATGGTGACGGAGGCTTGGGTCTCCTCCTGCAGCACCGGGTTTCGCACCAGGCAGGAGTAGGTGCTGCTGGGCTCCACCAGCACCTGGAGGACACTGTGCACATCGAAGAGACCTTCCTCGTTGGCCACCTGGGACGTGGTGACGTTTTCCGTGATGTTGCTGCCCCGGCTGTTCTGCCAGATGACGCTGGCTAGCCACGGGAAGCATGGCAAGTCACGGCCGCCAGATCTCCTGGCTTCAAGTCCTTGTTGGGCTCCAGGTTCATATTGGGCTTGGAGTAGGGAGCTGCAAGGGAGAGGACAGCCGGCATGAGGCAATGGAGAAGACCAAAGGATCAGGATCTGGAGCAACCCAGTGAGATTGGGCAAGCTCCAGGATAAACTCTTCCAGCTGATAACACCAACCAGCTGAAGGCTCCCCAGCTTTGGCTCATTTATGGCCATGCTTCCAGGTGGCCTCTCAACTGAGAGCCTC
>NW_009234204.1:0-635 GCF_000690835.1 Fulmarus glacialis | reverse complement strand
AGCAATATTTTGGGGAGATGCAGCTGGTCAGTCTCTAACAGAGAGCTGAATTCTTGGGGAGACCACGGCAAGGGTGGACAGAGAAAGAGGCTCCACGAAGGACCAAAGCATGATGAAGAACCCTTCTCTTTGGGGGACACATGCAAGGACACCCCAACCCTCCATCTCTCACCTGCCACCTGCAACGTCACGGCCGCGCTGCTGTAGTCCCGGACCCGGACAAAGCAGGTGAAGCTGCCCTCATCCGAGATCTCCACGCGCCGGAGGAGCAGCGAGACGTTGCCCTGGGCCAGCTGGTCGTAGAAGAGGGCCGTACGGTTGGCATAGCCCCTGCCCTGGTCTGCCAGCTGGTCCTGGCCATCAGAGAAGCTGTGAACCAAGCGCTTGGTGTCCGTCAGCTGCCAGATGAGGCTCAGGTCGTCGAGGCTGAAGTTGGCCTCGGGGGAGAAGGAGCAGCGCAGGGTGGCATCTCGGCCGAAAAGAGCCACCACGGGCTCATCTGGGACCTGGATTTCCATGGCACCTGCGGGAAGGTGGCGAGGACAAAAACAGGTGGTGGTAAGACCCTGCAGAAGCATCTCCTTAATTCTTCACCCAGAAAACATCTAAGCGAATCAAGGGATGCCCACGGGAGG
>NW_009234203.1:0-200 GCF_000690835.1 Fulmarus glacialis | reverse complement strand
TTCCCCCCCAGAACGGCTTCGTTTCGACCCGGGAGGAGGAAGGAAATCACAGCGGGTGCTGGTGGGGGGGAGTTTTTCTGAGCCCTTTTGGAAATCCCTGCGGCTTCCTCTGGGGTCTCAGCCCTTGCTCGTACGGCAGCAAAGTCGAGGAAGCGCATGAATCACCCGCAGGAAACTTTGCATCACTCGTCCCGTCGCTG
>NW_009234202.1:15550-17916 GCF_000690835.1 Fulmarus glacialis | reverse complement strand
TAATGATTCTATGATTCTATGATCAAGCAAAAGGTATTTCCGGAGGCTAACCTTCAGCTTCAAAAAGATGCAGGTAAAGCAAGCTGCAAAGAAGCGAAGTAAAAACCATCAGGATAATCCTCTAGAAATCAATCAGAAAGCATAAACTTGGAGGAATGTTTTTAACAGTACAGTTTTTTATGAAGTATTCCCCACTTAACACTCATAATTAATGTGAATGAATGTGACAACATTCAACACATTAATAGCTGATAAAGTAGCTCAAATAGTCATTTTCCCCACTTCCATTTCAGTTTCGTACTTCAGTTGATTAGAAATGTTTGCTCTGTAACACCCAGAACAAAGTTGTAAGTGGTAGTACATTTGTTTAAAAAATTTGTTCAATGTATATTCAAGGCAACAATAAGAATTACTGGTAATGAATACATGCTATTTCATCCATGTTATCACACATTCATTCCCAGGACCCTATGCCATGATCTGAAGAAAACTGAGGAAAAGAAGGGTGGAGGAAAAAAAGAAAACAACAAAAACCACCAACCAAGGCTGGTGCTTGTTATAACAAAACAAATGAGACTGAGCCAAACCTTACTGCCACATGAAGTATTTGCTTTTACTTCAGTTACAATTTGGCTACAAAGTGCCTACCCCCTCCTTGATGTAGTTCCTGTCCAATGCAAACATCGCTCATATCCATTTGAGAGCAAATTGTAACAGTAATCTGCAAAGAGAAAGAATTGGGATTGTGCCCTTCTTCTCTTTACAATGTGTACAGAAAGCCTGGAAACACACACCCTTAAACCACACACTTAGGCTAATGCTATAACAATCCTTGCAAGGCTGGAAAGAGTTAAATCATGACCAATATAATTGGCCTCAGGCCCTGTCCCTGTAGAGATGGGAGGCCTGTAGAAAGGGGCTAAAAGGAAGAGCAATTGCTCAGTTAGGAGGCTGGCTGGTAAGGACTGCTGTCACCATCTTAGAGCAGCCAAAGCCAATTTGCTTTATTGAAGGAGATGTACTGGAGACACTACACTTTGCCTAGTACCACATGACGGTTAGGTCAGACCACGCAGGAAGGCAAGTGCAGCAAGGCCTGAATCCACAAACAGGTGACAGATATATCTAACACCCACCCAGCAAGGATTTGGAATGGCAGAAGACTCAATCTTCCCCCCTTCAACTCATCCTAGAAAAGAAAAAGAGTTCCTTCCTCTTCCCACAAGGGGAAAAAAAACCTTGACCTGTCTCAAAAAGTCAGATCTGCTTCAACTGGGAAACCAGCAAATGTACTTAGGAACTTCTGACATGCTGGACTTTCTTTTAAACAGGAGTTTGTAACCTGAAATCACACTTCAAACCACCATTTTAACAACAGTGTTGTAAAACAGAATCTATTTTCCTAATCTAGGCGTATTCACATTAGCCAGTCCACTGAAACTATATCCTTTATGTAAAAGCACAGTACCAAGCTACAGTAAAAGCAGTCTAGCCTAGCCAGCCACAATGTACAGCAGAGCAGGAGATCAGTGCTCGCACACCAGTTTGCTATGTAACCCTGAGCAACACCATACCAAGTGGTGTTAATTGGTACTGGGATTATAAACCACAGTTTCTCCAGTAAATTGTCCAATGGAACTTCAGCTCAGGGGCTGGATTATCACTAGAGTTGTACCTGGATCTGCAGGTTTCCTAACTCATGCAGAAGACAACACAGATGGAAGGTATCTTCTTAATCCTAGTTGGCATGTCATTCAATGTTTGTTCCACATCAAAGGTAACACAGCTAAAGCAAACCTTGCCTTGCCTTGACATTCATTCTTTCCCTGCCATTATGTCCTGCGTTGTGCCAGCACTGCTGCTTGTATAGCCACACTGTGAACCGAAAGCCGATATAGCTGAAATGAAATTTTTCCTAGGTTATTTTCAGCTGGATCGATTCCTCCATACAAGCTACAGTTGAACCGGCACAGTGCAGGGGAACACTGCCACAAAATGCAAAAAATCACAGTCTGACTCTGTGCATCTCAAACAGCCTGGACAGCAATTCTATTACTCCAAGTAGGGTTGCAGCTCAAACGAAACTAAACTGGGGTGAACCATTAAATGCGTTAGGAAATCCTGCCTTCTCCTTCCCCCACATCCCCTCCCATTTAAGGCCAGCACAAGAATCTGCAGTGACACGTGATAAACTAATGAGAAAACTGACCCAGGTGTAAAAGCTAGTCTTCTGGTTCACACTCCAGCTATATCAGGACTCTGGTGCAGTTTGCCGTGCAGCCACACCAACACTTGTGCCAGCACAGCACTGGGGAGAGAACCTGCTTACGCCATTAGTACATCCAAACGTCTACCTAAGGGAAAGA
>NW_009234202.1:0-15525 GCF_000690835.1 Fulmarus glacialis | reverse complement strand
CCCCTTTAAAAAAAAAAAAAAAAAAAAATGCATCCAGTCCACAAGACCACAGTAAAAGCTATAATTGGGTGAGTTTGATTTTAATGTTTTCAATTAAAAGTCTGATGAGGACATAGAGGGATTTGGAAGATGCTTTGAGGATTTATAATCATTCATGCTGCATTATTTGTAAGTCCTGTAAAAGGCACGGAATCCTTTTCTTTAACCAACAGTAAGGCTGTTTTTAGACTACCCGGACAGTTATACCACTCTATAACTGTCATTGTAGAATGATCAATCAGTTTGTTACACACATTAATATTTAGAACCTAATTAAAGTTTTAAAATTTTTGCTTTCCTGTCATTTCTGAACAGACTAGAAACTTTCCCATGAAGAAATGTGCCATACCATGATCTTTGAGTCATCCAGAAGCTGATGGGCAGTCTTAAGAGCAAGTATTTCTTATCCTTAACAAGGGTTTCAGGGTGAGTGCCCTCAAGGATTTGTATCTGTTGCCTAACCAGACAAAAGCTTTCTATAACGGCATTTTTCTGCTTTTGGGCCAGCTGCTTCCCAGAATAGAGTGGCTGTGATCCCACAGATGTTCTACAGCAGCAACACCAGCTTAAGCAACCCTCAAGTCCTCCACTGTCCAGCTGCTCATTTCTGTCCCTACACTGCCCCTTCTTCAACTGGGGAATCAGTTTAGCTGAAAACCAGCCATTTTTCTGGGTATTCAGCAAAATCAATTCCCCAATCTAGTCCATTGCCAACTACACACACAGCTGTGTCACCATAATGCAGGGGCAACAGTGAGCGCTCAGGAGCCAGGAGTGCTCAAATTACATTGCTATAAAGCACAAAACCACTGCCTCAACAATACAAGCATGGACCACAGCACTAGGGCGAAGCTGGAGCGGCTCAAAAGAAACATTACACACTACTCCTAAATATATGAATAATTTTTATCCCTTTCTGACTTCTGGAGGCATCTAACAAACTTCAATTTCAGACAGAAAAACACAGTAGAGTCAATTTTGTGCAAATGATAAAAAGATGATCTTTATCAAACCTGCAAACTACAAAGACTAAACTGCTCTGCAACTTCTACATGGTAGCTTTTTAGGTGCATCCTCTTGCCATCCCAACACCATGTCACAGTAAACACACAGTAAACCTGATTAGCTTACTGTTTGGTGAAAAAAGTATTCTACTTTGCATTTACCATATGACAAAATTACTTATAGAAACTTCTCATAAAGCTCCTCGTCCAGAATCACTGAAGGATAGCTCAAAGCCCGAGAGGTGAAAGGGAAACAAAATAGACAAACACATGCGGTACTGAAAACTGTCTGACCCACAGTAAGCTAGTTCACAGAGCTAAGTAAAAAGAAACCTGGGAGGGGGAAAAGGGATTAGGATTAGTTTCCTGCCATTTTAGCTCCATTAATCATCCCATCATAAGGCCAGACAAGCACCGATGTTGGCACAAGAAAGCAACAAAGGCATGCATCCAAGACGATCCCTTTTGGCAAGAGCTAGCTTAGATCAACTTAGCTGTATCATAAGATCACATCCTCTGGTTAGACACTAAACTGGCATTGCCAACAAAAGGAACAGTCCAGCCTGCTCATTCCTCACCTCCTGTGGGCCAGCCCAGGCTGAACCAAATCAAGGAACTGATCTGTGTTAAAATTGACCTGGCCACACACACACAAACTACTAGTTTTAATCTGGATCAGTTCCTGATCTGGCTTGCCACCCAGCCGCACAAAAACTTGGGCTAGCATGAGGGAGAATGAGGCACACGGAAATAAAAAAGAAATCACAATGGCTACTTTTGGTAGCAGTTTCACCTTAAGGTGTTGTTATACTGTTTAATCTACCCGACATTCATGTTGGACATGAATAGATGCACTAGGTCTTCATGCATTAGACTTCTCTCAATTTTGGCAATATTCACATACTTATGGCATAATCAAGATCTTGACAGTCAGTATTTAAATGAACCAAAGAACAGTACTACCTTCCCTAATGTGAAACCTCAATAACCAGAGTAAAACATATGAAACAAAAGGAATTTAAAAATAAGTAAGTAAGAATCAAAGAGGCACAGAAAAAAAAAAGAGCACAATTCCCAAATCAAGCAAGGACACCTCTATAAACAGCTTTTCCTTGTTTGCATTTTGGGGCTGAGTTGCCAGGGTAATAGCAATTTCCTACCAATTTAAGAATTGCTAAGCAACCTCCAGCACCTAACAGCAACAGCATGTGTATGCAGCTGGGCTATTTTGAGAAGACAGGTTTTTTATTTTAAACTTAAGAGCAGCCTTCCGTTAAATGATTATGCCAGCTGAGATCATCCAGCCAAGAGAAGAGGCAACCTTGGGGCAAAGTGGCTTTAAGCAGATGAATCTTTGAAATGAGTGAGAAGAGAATGTCATGACATGCCCAAAGGCAACTATACCCCCCAGGTCATCACAAGTCAAAAGAATAAACCAGGAGAAGTGAAGTTTGCAGCCGATGGAAGCCGAGGCATCACATTAGCTTGAGAAGCTGTAACGATCAGAGTGAGAGATATTCCTTTCATCTTTAGATATCAAAGAAAAGTCAACAACAGGAAGAACTCCAAGGTTGTATTAAAAAAAATTTAGTTTCCTGTCAGTCAGCTTAACCCAGGCACACAACTGTTGGCAGAATTACTTCTCCAGTTAATTGAGAGTTAAACTGATGACACTGTCCATAAAGTATATACAATACAGTAAGCACAATGCAAGCATCACAAAGACTGTACCCTGACAATGCAATAGCTTGTTCTTGAGGAACCACCTTAAGTTAAGAAACCAAACTATGCAGACCACTAAAGAGAAACCTTCTTAGAATATTGAATTTTATTTTAACACACACATGCATTTGTCTTCTGCTAAATGAACCAGTCATCAACTTCCTTCACTTTCACAGTAATTGGGGGGAAAAAAAAGGAAAAAGCAGTCAAAAAGTAACCAAATTTGTTCTGGATTAGAACCAGTGATTTGAGGGTGTAAACTGTCCATTTTACCACGATCACAAGCCTCACAAGCCACTACCCTACAAAGTCCCTATTAAAACTGCAAAGATTGCAACACATGTGAACGAAGATGCTGGTAAAACATGGATGAGCACAATTCTCTATCTGAGCTAAAGAATCTGAATCTGTATGTATACTGTGCCAGTAACATTACAGTAAGAGAGGACATCTTTGAATCATCACCAGAAGTCTCTCCACTACTGCCTCCAGCGAATCTATCAGTATAAGAGTCAAAAAACATGCTCGGGCCAGCAAGAAAATGGCAAGAAATGTTATCAGACAAAAGGCATGAACAGCTGTATAGAGATGTTAGGACTTGAGGGGGAAAAGATGCAAAGAACACATTTAGTGCAAAGCAATCAACTGCATCGTTTCTGCTGTAGACAAACACAGCCTCGCACATGATTTTAACAACCTCTCATCAAGAACCATATTTCTCAAGCCCTAAGTATTTCCTTCATAACACACTAGCATTTGTTTCGCTCAGTCCAGCAGTGATAGAAAGTCTTTAAGAGGTCTTGAAAAATCATCATCAAACATCCATTTCTTAAAACCACAAATAGCAGGCTAAGAAATGCAGTTTGGCATACCAGATGTTTTTAAGAAATACTTTTCATAATTCAATATGTATTTGGAGGAACTTTGTGGCTTTCAAGCTCATGGAACTCTGGATACACAGAAGAACTGATAATACCAAAGCTAATTTTGAGAATCACAATGATATTTATAATAACCAATCCTTGTTCAAAAAGAATGAACTCCCACCGATTTCTGAAGTTCTTATTTAAGCTCAAAGCACGAATGAGGAAGACGTCCTTCTAATTTCAGAGGACGTTGAGCCTTAAACTGGTGAAGCAGTTTATACACATATAATTCTATCATACCTCTCAATGTGTTGAATTAATCATCTAGTTTGTGAGACTAAAAATGATAGCTACTGAAGAAATAACAATTTCTACTGAAGTTCAAAGAACAAAAGAGAGCAAAAAAGGTGCGATGTTCAGGTCTCATGTGTCAATGGGTACACTTGTATATTTTAGGCCTTGGTCATGACATAGCTCAACATCATAATTAAAAGAGGAATCCAGCCTTCTGCTACTGAGCTATCGGTTCCTGCTGCTTCCCTTTCATCTGATCTAATGAGTGTGCACCCACGGGGTGACTCAGGTCAGCTGAACCAGCAGATGATTAACTCTGCAAAAGATTAGAAACCATTTTCTACAGGATCAGTCAGCTAGCTGGACGTGCCCTGTGGCTGCACAATCACTAGCTCTGATGCAAAGGAAGAAGCAGGAGTGCACAGCTACAGTAGAGGTTTGACCAGCCTTTGCAACAGCAGCTCACTGAAAGATCAACTTAACTGTAATGTCAAAGAGCATACTTAAACATCCAGCAGCAATGCCAACTTCAGCAGTCTGCTACACATTCCCACTCTCATACCTTCCTCATTGTGAAACTAGCATAAATCTTACAGAGACAACATGTACCAGACCAAATGAAAAATAATCTAGGAAAAAACCACTTCTTTCCAGGAGGATCTGTTCCCCAGAGTGGCTCACCATGGTCACAAAAACAGCTATGCCAGCAAAACACAGGGAGCCGTGAAAGGGAGCAAGCTGTTTAAGCCTGCACTGGTGCCAAAGAAATGCATGATGAACCACAGTGTGTTTAGAACAGGATTGCCTGTTTTCCACCACCTTCTGATTGACTTCCTTGCAATTGCTGTCTGAAGCATTTTTTAAAATTTCCTTCATGTCGGAGGCAAAGCATTCCTCCCCGCCCCATAGGGGCAAGCAGATGAAGCAATGGATTCAGCCAGCAGCAAAGGCATGTGGCAACGGATGCCAACAACCAATGGAAGCAGGGAGGCTGCAGCAAACTAGAAAAGGGAATGCTGGCGATCTGCAGCCAGATGTGAGCTTTGACTTGGACATTCATTGCAGGAAAACTGAGGGGCTGAGAAAGTATGAAGGAACGCATGTTGAATGTGGATTCAGGGCAGATTGGGAGGAGAAAGTCATTGGACAAGAGGAGAGTGGAAATAAGATCTCACAAGAAACAATATGCTTTCAAACACAGAAGATTTGAACTTTGGGACAAGAACTAGATGACCTAGGGCATAACAAGGTGATGTCTTGGGTGAGGAAGGAAAGATAGCTCAGGTAATCAATCTAGACTAAAATAAAAGAAAACAAATTTTAAAAAGGAAAAAAAGGAAATAAAACAAAGGTAAAGTAGTTAGATTTCAGTCAGTTCAGTTCCTGGCACAAGCGTTCATGTCAGCACAAAGCAGCAGGCAAAACTGCAGAACTTAAGAATCTTAAGGACTTTATGGCAAGGTTTTTTGGCAACTTACTTTTGTGTGTGTGAGGAAGTAGTTTTACATTTTATCTAATCCAGTCTGATCATGGGCTGTGACTGTGTAGGTCTGTATTGCATTGCCTCACCTCAGTGAAATTCTCACCTTCTCTCCTTCAAATCTAGTGGCTCTGCAGCCACAGAGCAAGTCAATTCAGCTTGCTGTTCTAATGGAAAGCTACACCTTAAAACATGCTTGTTTTCCCATTGTGCTAGCAATCTGAACCCTGCAACCACAGGTTCATTAGATCTCATCCAAAAAAAAAACAGAGGAGCAGGGCCCACTGGAAAGTAACAGCTTTCAGTTACCTCATGTTAGGTACAGTGTGAAACCAAAACCTGAAACAGAGTCTGCAAGTTTTCTGACCCCAGTCGCATTCTTTAGTCATGACAATATGAAACTGTCTACAGAAATTAACCAATCCGAATTGACTTTGCCTTTCCTCCCCGTCAATGGACACTGGGTGTGGAATCCAAATTTCTTTAAATTTATTAGCATCTCCTAATGCAGCTACCCAGCATGACATTCATTTAAGTGAAAAGTCCAGCAATTGAGACTGAGTTAATAGGTCTTCTGTTCCCTTCCTCCCCTACGAGAGCTGACTTTCCACCCTTGGATTGCCCCACTACTGAAAAATAGGTAAGAATTTTCTTCAGTGATTTATAGAGAAGCATATATCAATATTACTGTCTCGTCTAAGCTAACCAGCTTACTGAAAAGAAGTAGTAAGTACTCAAGAGGTGCTCCCTAACATCTAAATTTAATGAATGTGGTTAAAGAACATGGTGGAGGGGTGGGGGAATCAGTACTGCTGCTGTTCTTTGCCAATTCAAAGGATACCAAATTCAACTTTCACTACTTCTTTCTTTGAAGCAACAATACTAAGAGCCAGCACATGAAGGACATTTAAACCAAGACTTTTGTTCTCGTGGTAGAATAGATGAAAACATTTTCTATTCTTTACTACAAGACTCAGCCTGGGACCACGGATAATGTCTGAATGTATCATCCTCTCTTTTGAGTGCTACTATATCATGGTAAGCTCAGTTACAGTTTTGCAGACATTACAATTTTACTCTATAGATACAACTGTCTTCCTTTATATACTTGAATAAATCAGTCTAGCGAGCCCAAGTATCAGTAACACTGGAAAAAGTTTGCAACACAGTACCAGCTAACTTGTGACAAGCCTGACTAATTGCTAGGCAGCAGTGAAAAGGGGACAAGTGTGCCACTTATATATATACTCTTACACTACGAAGTACTTGCTGGACAGCTGTCACACCTGATGCTAGTACAAATTCAAAATATTCCATCTCTGACAAACTACTATCCCTCATGTTTAGTGACCACAAGCAATTTTCAATTCAGCACATAAGAATAAAAGGTGCAGACTAAAGACAGCAAAGAGAACACAATACATACCTTACTCACAGTTCCCACGGACAAACCCAGCTCACTTCCATGCCAGCAGCTCTCTCCCCAGTCACTGAAAGGGAAAACAGGACACAAACATTCAGAGATCTTAAAAAGCCACAGCCCATTTTCTCCATTAAGAGTAAGGAGCGAAGTCCTTCATCTAGGATTCTTTTTTCATAAAATCTTTAATTCATTTGGCATACACAACAGAAGTTGGATTGAAATACCATAAAGACTGCCACACTTGTATACAAATACCCATGCTACTTGCAGAGCAGAACTTTTACTTTAGGACTGTTGGTTTGTCAGTTCTGAAGAATGCATTGTTTGAGATTTACTAAGCCAGAATATTCACCAAATGATACACTCAATCTTCCTGTCCTTGTACTGAAATCATTCTAAAACATTGGACAGTAGAATTTGGAGACTGTTATGACTAGTTTATGACACCGTGTTATCCATCCAAAAAAACCACAGGGAAAGGTGAAAAAAAAAGTACATTTCAGAGATTTGTCAAGACTGCATTGGGAATCCCATTTTGGAGTGGGGTGTAAGAGGGAACCATCCTGCACACCTTAAAAACTCATAAATGTACTGAAGTAACACCACTTCGGCCATACAGTTTTAACAGGTATGCACAGCAGTACTTGACTAGAAAATAATTACTTTGGAGGCTCTGGAAGACTACTGTCTCAAACAGCAGGGTTTGTCTCAAACAAAAAGGGTCAGAAGTTGATTTGTAGTTGCCAAACTTTCACTCCTACTTCCTTAGCCACCCTAAAAAAAATACAAATCATCATATGAAGGTTTCAACACAAAGCTTCCATTCCATTTCCTCCTCTGAGCTTTTCAGACTTTAGGGCTTCCTAGACACCAGAAGCACAGAATTGCAGTTGAGATGCCATGATATTCTGTCAATAAGAGAAAATAAAAGAAACCCGGCACCTCCCCAAACACAAACTTCAGACCAGAGGGACTTAGGACACAAGCATTAACATAGCTAGAGGGGGGGGAAGAAAAAAATAGAATGAGCTGTCAAGTACTTTAATATCAGAAGGAAAAAGACCAATTAGACTGATTAGTCTCTTCTGAAGAAAGAATGACCACAGCTAGATGCTTGGATAATCAGTGTATCGCAAAATTCGAAAGAGTTCCCTGATCCCCAACAAATAAAAGAAGGAAGCTGTTCAGAAGCAGCTACATGTAATTAATTGCGTATCTGTTTGGTCAACTCTCCTCCAATAAGCAATTTGCAGGAGAAGGGATTTACAACACTGATACAAATAAAAAAAAGTAAGGACACTACTACTGTAGAAGCTTCCCTAGCAATCCCTTTCAGAGAATGTTTCAACTTTTCTTTGAATAAAATGTGTCAGCACACTTTAATCATGGCTCTACAACAGAATCAAGAAGTCATTCTGCCACCTCTTACACTATGTCATCAAGTCAATATTTAGAATTACTGACAACCACTTAAACAATTAATTTAATGTGAGAACCCATAAAAGTAATTCTTTTTTCTTTAATAAAGCAGCCAAACTGATACAACTGTAATTAAAATATGATAATGATGCAAGGCTACAAAACTAAGTATAAATATAAACTTACAATGTACTTTTTGCAGAATTGTGGATCCTAGATTTCCTAAAAGGCAAGGCAAAAAGGCCTCAAGAAGTCAAGGAAAGTCTTCCACAAAGATAGTAAACAATTAACCACCGTTAAGAGTTCGATATTCCAATCTGATGAACAAAGTGCCTTATTATATAATGATAAAATAATTTTGCAAGAGCATTCTTCTGACAGCATTAACTACATAACACCAAAATTTAGATATGGAATGTTTGCTTGTGATGGTGTTGGTTTTTTAAATCACAAATTATAAGTGAGTGAAATTTATCCATAAATCTTTACTTCAGTGCAAGTTTTTGGCATCGTTTGGTTTTGAGTGGGATTTTTTTTATTTGGGGTTTGGTGGGTTTGGTTTTTTTTTTGAGACACAGGTACCCCTGAAACTGCTTTTCACACATGAAAGTGTGGAGAACTTAAGAGATACATTTCATTTGAAGATTTCTGCTGGCCAATCCCTAATTTCCAGTAATGTTGGTTCACTGGATATTCTCTTCCAATTTAAGATTGGAACAGCACTGATAAAGCTGGACAATCATGACGCTGCTGCATTTCATTTCCAGCACTTAAGATCCATGTTCTCCTGAATCCTATTTGAGTCAAGACAGCTCCAACACTGAGCTTTTTCTTGGTCTGCCTGTCCTACCACCTGGTCCAGGGCATCTGCTAGTCTTTTACAGAAGTGGGACCCCATAACCAGTCAGAAAAACTTTGTATTTTCTTCAGCATGTTTTTCTCTGGAAAACTTCAGACTGCTGAATATTCTAGGTCTGAAGAATATACCAGGCTATCCCTAATCAGCTGGCAGGGTGAGGCAGAAGGGGGAAGAATCTCTCTGTACACCCCAAGTTCTACATCCCTTCCAAGGCACTCATTACCAGCAACCGGCCAACACAAGACACCAGGCTGGAAGACATCTCACCTGGCACAATACGGAAGACCTTGACGTCTTACCTCTTAAGATATGCATGAAGATTAAAAAAAAAAAAAAAAAAAAAAAAAAAAAAAAAAATACACACATATACTCAGTGATTTTGGCATTTTGGCAAAAACTTAGCACTTCAGAAAAGAATGTGCATGTGTGTGTATGTGTACATGCAAACACACACTCAGAAAACAGGACAAATTATTTCAGTAACATCCTTGCCTCAGTTTATTTACCTCTTCTGAGTTTCCAGCACTTCCATTAGCCTTCTCAGGTGTCCAGAGATTCCTTGTTCTCCCACACATAACTCATCCTCCAGGACAGCATATATTTATCTTTCTTCCTCTACTAAGAACTAAAGTTTTATACCAGATACTCTGGCCAATAAAAGGCCAACTTTAAACTTTCACTCCTATTTGTCAAGGAAGTTCCTGCCCAATCTTAGCAGGTGGTTAAAGTATTGCATCCTGTGATTTACTTCTTAGTCATCTGAATCTGAAGTAGGAGATAAACTGGCTTGCAATGGGCATGGACAATCATCAACTTTTTTTCTAATGTGTGTGCTATTAAGCTAAGAGATGCTGCAGGTATAATGTATTTCTATCATTATCCTTATTCAGTCACCCTATGGAATTTCAATCCAGCTTGAAGACGGAACAACAGAAAACACAGACACACCACACCTTCAAAATAACAAGTAAGACTTCACAAAAATTTAGCAGAACAGCCTTACAACTGTAACAAGAGATAAGCTCTTTATTTCTCCTATATTGCAGCGAGTGAGCAAAGATTAATCTGATAACTGAAACATTTTCTGGCAAAATTCCACAGCTAAACTCTTTTGTTATTCTTTGCTTATAGCACAATCAAAACCTTCCTCCAACCCTCCTTTTTCCTCTCACTATAGAGCCAAGGCAAAACTCTACTGTCCTAGATTTTCTGAAGAAAAAATAGTGTCATCTCTAAGAAATGCAGAAGTCTCCTCTTGCTGATAAACTTCTCCATCTGATGGAAATGTTTATATGTCAGTGTTTACATGTTCAAGCCAAATGGCTGCTATTCCAGTGATTAAAATGGCTTATTGCCTTCACTGGTGACTTGGAGTTTGAGCATGCCTGAACAACATAGAAACTCACTGACATGATTCCCAAGACTGATCTGAACATGGCAATGCAGAATTCATATCTCATCTTTCTAACAGCCATACTACCTGTCAGATGGAGGCTTTGAAAAGATTCAGACTCCAGGCGATCTGTTGCTGTAAAGCATGCCTGTCAGGATGTATGAGAGCAAATTTAGAGACACAGTTACATCAGGCCTAACATTAACTTGGCCCTACCAATCACTCAGAGAAACCTCTCACCCAGGTTTGGGTCTATCTTACACAATGGAATAGAAATTAAGTTACAATGCAGACTGTAATCACATTCTGTTGGGAAACTTCTTACATTGCTATAAAAATCAGAAAAGAGGGCAAAAATAATAATTTTTTAAAAACTAAGTAAATCATCCAAGTAGAGTCTTTCAATGCTTTTCCAAAAGTTTCTTCCTGAAGGAGGAAGTTTCCCTGTAACTGACAGAAAGTGAATCCTGTCTCATCTTTGCTCAGAGCTGTACCTTCACACATATAAACAGTTGCAGAAAGAATGAGCTCATCATAACATGGGTATGACTGTGTGTAAAGGATGATCTCATTTGAGTAAGCCTAAACAGGGTGTCGACCGTATGGATCAATCGTGCAGTGAAGACATATCCTCAGTGCCTCTACTAAACCACGGAAAGGGTAGAACTCAAGGAACCACAGTATACACACACACCCTCCCTAGTGTGGCTAGAACTTGTCGTAATTGCCACATATTACAGGAAGCATTAATTTGAGGTTGAAACAATCTGTGATGTAGACTCCTGTCCCAAAACAAAATTAATTTCACAAAACTAGACGTATCATTTCAGTCTCCTGTTCCCCTAACATGAAGGTACTCTGAAGATGATGTGTAGTCAGCACATTTATTTGCCTCACTGGAAGATGGCAAAATAAGGAAATTTTTGCATTGCTTTATGCCAGAGGCTCCTGCATTGTGGTACACACACACTTCAATATGCAACCATGGCAAACAGGGATGACAGCAGCAGCAGCTCCTGACCATGTCCAGGGGAAAATTTTTATTTCAGTGAATTAGGAACTTCCACAGAGGCAGCCCCCAATGATCAGCTGTTAACAAATAACATTCTGGCACATGCAGCAGCAGCTACCACGCTGCTTCTGCTCTGCTCCGCAAAAACCCTGCTTTTCTGGATCAGCAGGGCCAAAACAAGCTGAAATAGGGAGCACAAGTTAATTAAGAAGGATAAGTAGAAGTAGTCGACATGCTAGTTTGTGGTTGGAGAGCAAAAGCAGATGGATGGCATGAGGTTAAGGTGCAAAAGAAAATCCCCAATTAAAAGCTCTGCCTTTAGCTTTCAAGATTTAAAAAGACTTGTGACTGTGTGTTAAATTTCACCTTCTTACAGAGATGTTATCAACATGGCTGTGTGCCTAAATCCAAAATATTTCTTCACACAAGAATAACGATGCTGCACACACACAAGAAAATGGGGGAGGGAAGGGGAAAGGAATTCTGCACAAACTAAATTCATTACTTCAATTTCTGAAATATAAACCAAACTAATTAAAACAATTACAGTACCTTGCTCAGTGACAAACTCTCAAATTTATCTGTGTGGAAAATAAGTGTCTCATATCAGAAATAGAAAAGGATCAAAGAAAGTGAGCTACTGTTACCAGTATTGTTTCTTAACATCTGAAAACATAGTATCAGACTGATGGCAGATTCCTGTGTAAGCTGCATGTACCATTTGCCCTCCACAAGGACAACCTGCATTTAAAAATCTCAAGGCATTGACTGACCACTGTGGCATACCTAAGCCTGGTAATGTAAACTGTCCTCACCCCGATGCCATTCATCTCCCTTGAAGAAGCCACTTAACAGTGTTTGCACTCCATAAAGTACTCAAAGGAGGGAAGGTAAAATATACACATTAACCACACACATTATGTCCCTGAAGGACTGAACAGAGTATTTGACAAAGGAATGAGTTTCTGAATTCACACAAACTCATCCATTTCATCTATTTGATGCACACATAAAAGAAAAATCATAGGAAGAGTTTTAAACTATGGTTCCAAAAATGTACCCTTTAGCTGTAGCTCTTACTAATCCGCTTCTGCGCATCTTCCCCTCCACTCTAGCTATGCTCCTCCCCCACCTTTTATTTTGGGGGCTACGGGGGAGAGGAATAAAACATGCACAGATTAAAAATCAGGTCTCTAACCTGGCTCAGCATGCAGTCCCACAAACATACCATCATTACTGAGGTGACAGCACACGGTGGGGAGGGGGAAAAAAAAAAAAAGGCAGATGGGAATATCAGCTGTTTAAGACAGCCCCACCACTAAAAGAAACGTCTGTGTAACCACATCCTCTGTTTTCAGTCTCAGTTCAGCAATGTGTCCAGCAGGAAATAATTAGATTTGGCTTTCCCAGAGTAGGTGTTTGACGGTTTCAGACTGCTGAACAGTTGCTTTTTCTGCTTCCTCTTCAACAGTTTCTCAGGAAAAGACATTGACCCTCAGGACACAGTTGATTAAAAAAAAAAATCTTTAAAGGAAGAGCATTGTGTAACTATAATAAGATTTACTAATTGTTACCTCTTTTTACACAGAGGAAATCAACTGTACTCTTCAAAAGGGATCTTAATCATAATACTGAGTTATCAGTAAGTAAACAGACATTGAGACAGTCCAATTATATCATCTACAATACAGGAAGGACAGCTAAGTATAGAGAGTAAAGACAGAAAACTCTTGGAATTGCTATAAATTGTGCTTTTGAGGTAAAAAGCATATATGGAGACACCTTGCACATTTCAAATGAGTGTAATAATTAATCTTGTGATAATATTTTGACACATCCTAAGAATTTATCTGCTTTCTGCTCTAACATCCAAACCCTTTTTGCTCTGATCCTCCTCTATATCTAGTACAGCTGCCCTTTCCCCCCACCAAATACCACACAGTAATGTAATCACGGCTCAACAGTGAAGGAAATCCAGTAGGGCATTTTATTATTGTTATTAAATTAAGGGGTATTTTGATTACCTGAATGTACATTTCACCTGGAGATTCAAGGATGAAAGGGTCTGCGAAAAATGCTGCTGTTTTACCATGCCAGCACAAGCCAGAGTTATAAAAACCAGTCAGAAGCAAGCACTCCTCCCCAAATCCAAACGTTTCCTATTAGTTCATATTCAAGGGGAGGAAAATTTAAAGACTGCTTTTGGAAAACCCCCATATTCTCTTAGCCCTATGTCAAAATGTCTTCTGTACTCCCTCTCTTTGCATTTTATTTCATGATCTGCTTGTTGCCTGAAGACTTGGGGGTCTTCTCCCACATAATGTTAGAGTGGATGGCCTTAATTAAATAGAAATTAAAGCTGCTTCCGCAACTGTTGGAACCAGCAAACACAGCACTACTTACATTTTGTACAGAATAATATGATGCCCAAGAAGCTGTAACTAGCAATATTTCACTCTTTTCCTGAAATCACATTTGTTATCTAAATTATAAGTGAGGAAGGACTCAAAAAGGCTCAGTAAGTTAGTATCTGGTAATTAAGAAGGGCAAATTCGCCTACTTGTGAAAAGCTTATGGCATTTGCTTTCAGCCCTGAGTCTCTTTCTCCTTCCAGCAGAAAGCATGAATCTCAAGAACAGAAAAGGAGTTCACAGTCAGCTTCAGATCATACACTTTTTTAAAAACCTATTATTAGATTCTATTTAATCACAACTATTAGATCACTCATTTAATCACTGCAGCAAATGGGAACAAATGGGTGAGCCTCATTTCATATTCAGAAATGATTGTTGGCAATACTTATGAAGACCTAAAGACATTACACTTCTAGCACTTTTACAGTATGGATTTTAACAGTGTCTTTACAAAAGCCTACTGATGGGTTTTGTGCAAGCAGCAAGATATGCTTTGAAATCAGTGCTGAAAGTTTGTGTATTTACCTGAAAGTAAAACCAACACACAATCAGAAAACACACTTTCAATAAGTCAGCTATGCCATGGCTAACTAGCCCTGATGTCAAATGCAAATTTAAAATAAAGACAGAATTGCATACTGAATTGTCTCAGTGCCCATGCTGGAAATGTTGGGATAGACACATTCAGTTCAGAATAGCAACACTTTATACTTTCCAAATATTCAGAGCTATGTCTTCAAATCCTACCAAGAAATAAAAAGCACATTTTGGTTTCCACGATCCAGCAAAGAAGCTACAGACTTAAACAGAAACATTTTTAATGCCTTCAAAATATATTTTCTATTGATGGTAGACTAAGATGCAGTTTCATGGCACAGGCCCTGATATTGTCTGGACAAACACGATACAAGAAAGGAAGTGCTACAAGCAGCAGCAAACCTGAAACCCCATATTCAGCCCACTCAAGGTTCATCTTGTAAAACAGAACCACACAGAACCATGTCAGCACACGGTTTGCACGATGCAGTATAAGGGTACACAGATGCAGATCATAAAGGAAAGGTCTCATGAAGGTATTTCCACTTACACACAAGGCAAATGGTCAGAGTTTTCATCCTTGATCGGGGGATATGTGAAATTACAGTCCTCTTTGATACAAGATTTTATAGGAGAGGGAGATCTAGCCCCCACTGGACAGACATCTGGGACACACGGATGTTACCTTAAATATACACCTAGCCATAGCATGGACAAGCATCTTTCCAGTGGGGAAAATTAACCCCGCTTAATACAATCTGGCATGTGCGTGGAGCGGTGGGGACGGCACGAGACTGCTGCTGCACAAACCCTTGTAAACTACTGTCACCGCTACCAGGCCTGTAAAATCTGTAAGAGAGCAACGAAAAAAACCACCACCGACCTACTACAGGCAAGGCGCTCGGGACAAGAGAGGGGAAACGGTGCCCCGAGCCCCTCTCAGGGGGAGAAGGCGTGGAGAGGCCGGAAGGGGGCAAAAGCGAGCCAGAAGCCACGGGGGCTTTGGAGGGGACGAAGCAGGCCCACGGCTGGAGGGAGCGGCCGTGCCCCGGGGCCGGGGCCC
>NW_009234201.1:0-11421 GCF_000690835.1 Fulmarus glacialis | reverse complement strand
AGTCCCTCAGGATCTTCTGGAGAAAGGGCAGGTGCTCCGGACAGGCCCGGGCCACGTGAGTCAAGAGAGACAGGAGGTCAGTTGTGAGCGTGAGGCTGTCTGTGAACAAGGCAGACGTCAAGAAGGCAATGATGTGCTCTGAGGCGGCGGCTGCCCTCACCATTTGGTCGATGACCTGCTCATCAGACACAACGAGGTGGCACAAGAGGCTCATGGGGAGCTCGGTGTACGAGAAGGGCAGGTGGTGAGAGCAGACCTACGGAGAAAGGAGAGACAGCAGCGCTGAGTGCGCTGCCCTTGTGTGCGGGCCGGAGGGCGGTTGAGGCCTGACCCACGGCAAGTCAAGCAGCAGCTGAAGGCTGCCAGCAGGTCGGTGCAGAGCTCAGCTGCCAGCCAAGCCGCTCCAAGGGCTGCACAGCACCCAAGTGACATCCCTGTGCGGGCAGAAATCACCAGCATGGTGTGAAGCCACACATCGGGGGCTGCAATGCAGGGAGCTGTGTCCACAGTATGGGGTGGAAGAGAAACACACGGCCAAGAGGGTACCTGCAGCAGCTGGGCAGGGATCTGGGCATCTCTCACAGCCTCCATGACCAATGCTAAGGTGTCTCCATCCACATCCAGGGCAAAAGGGAAGCAGAGAAGCTGGCAGGCCTGGATCACCACAGCTGGGACAAGCTCAGGGTCCCCATCCTTTCCTGCTTGCCTGAATTTGTTAGAGAGAGCGCGCTTAATACAGAGGTGATCAGAAAAACATCAAGACAAGAGGCAGAGAGCATTCCCCACACCAGGCGCTCAGGGAGGTTCTGCAGGTGAGCTGTGCCCTCCAAGTGCCAGGACAGTAACTTCTCGGCCCTCTGTGTGCTTGTGTGCAAGCCCCATTCAGCAGCTGAGCTTTGCCCGCTTCAGCCCTCCCCACAACTCACGTCTGTGCCAGGCATGCCAGGAAGCCAGGGGACAGCAGCCTCTTCAGTGTCACCATGAGGACACCGTGGGACTGGGTGAGCTGAGGCAGACACCGGTGGGACTCGCGAGTGAAGACGAAGAGGGCCAGGCTGAGGAAGAGCAGGGTGCCTGCAGGGGGAACAGCACAGCAGAGGGGCAAAGCTAGGGAAGGCTGAAAAGTCTCCTCTCTTCTGTCTGCCTGTACTGCCTCAAGGCTGCTCCAGAGTTGTTTCTGTGCTTTTTTCAGACCAATCTCCACCCATGGTGGTCACATCTGCCAAAGTGAATGTTCCCCTGCAGCAGAGACACCCTTTCTTGTTCTTCCACAGCCAGCTCAGCTGAGCTCCTGCCACCTGGGCACAGCATGAGCCAGCCCAGCCCTCCATCCCTGGAGGACAACAGCAATCCTCAGGAAAAGCCTCCTGAGCCCCTCTGGCCTCAGGGGCCAGGTGCTGACGGGGACAGGTGTGGGCAAGTCTGAGGGCAGGATGTAGAGCAGGGTCCAGGGCAGACGCTCTGCCGACCTGCAGCTCCTACCTTGAGGGGAGAGGAGGTTCCAGTCCGGCTCTGCCGCGGGGTGACCTGCCCCTGGGGGGTCTCCCTCCAGCACTGCCCTGTCGCTGCCCACACGAAGCACTGCAGCAACACAATGCCACACCACACTCCACAGCTCTGAGGCAGCAAAGCCCTGCTCCACGTCCACGTCCTCCTAAAGATGGGGAGACAGGTGTTGGGGGACATCCTGGTCCCCCACGGCTCCTCAGCGTTCTGGTCCGCATCCCTGCCAGCGCCAGGTCCTGGGGAGGTCAGGGCTGGATGGACACGGTCCAGGGGGAGGAGAGGGGGCCAGTCCCCGGGCATATCTGCCCTCTCTCACTTCAGTGTGCCCATGAATCACCCCTCCCTGCCCACCACCCTCCCACCAACCCTCCAGAGCTCCACAGACAACCCAGGGAATTAGGTGACTTTCATGGAGTTGTACAGCTCAGCCAAAGCTGCCCAGTTCCCTGGTTTGCCTCAGCCTCCATTACCGATCCACATTTGGGCCTTTTTGCCCCCACACCTTTTGGCAGGGACCAGGCAAAGGGAGACAGGTAGGCTGGTAGGCTGGTACCTGGGCAAGGAGCTTCAGGAAGCGGAAAAAGATCCCATCATAAAGACCAGCACCCATTGGTGGGGGGAGCTGCAGCTGTAAGAGAGAGTGGGGGACAGGCTGGAGCTAGGTGCTGAGTCTGAGGGCAACAGCACCACACCTGCACCCTTCTGACCCCGTCTTTGACTGCACACCTCCACAGCATGGTGACAGCATGGCTCCCCTGCTCCTCTGTCCCCATCCCGTACCTCAGCAGGTGCTGTCAGTGCGGTTGTCACCACCGGTAGGATCTCTTCTCCCCTGAGCTCCAAGGCCACCCCATGCTGACTAAGCTGTGTCAGGACGAATGCTGCAGCACCCTGCGGGACAGGGAGAGCTCAGCACCTTTGGGACTTTCCCATCTGCTTGCTCAATGCTGACTCTTCATCCCTTGGCCCAGGACAGGGACAGCCAGGCTGCACCTGCCCCCATCCCACCCTGAGCAAGCAACAGTAGGACCCAAACGGGACATGGGGCTCTGCAGGGCTCTCAGTGATGGCTCTGGCAGGGTGGGCAGACTTACCACAAGCGAGGTGACAGGAGACTGGGTGATGAGATCCATGGCTAGGGTAACCACCTCCTCAAGTCTGAAACACAGGGACGAGGGGAGAGGGACTGTGCTCCCACAGATTCACATCCCACAGAGCAGCAGCATTCAAACACCCCCAGGGCTAGAAAACAGCCATCTTGCAGGAGAAGCAAGCCCTGGTTCACAGCACCTCCATGTCCTCACCGCATCCCCAGCACCCACCCACGCTGCCCAGCACTCTGCTGATGTGTCTGGATTGGAGGGATCAGTGAGAGCAGAAGCTCTGGGCAGGGTACAGGGCAGAGGGCTGTTCAGGGCAGGGCACGTTCCTCTCCCACCCATGAGCGAAAGCAGGTGCTTACCTGGGAGGGGAGGCCTGGAGCTGCAGGGTGAGCAGGGCCAGCAGATACAGTGAGGCCTCGCAGGTTGCCCCCTGGGCCACCTCCACCACGGGGACCTGCCAAGGGAGCAGGAGTCACAGGGGGACAGCAAGGCTGGAGGGGAGGGAAGTATGTTTCTGGGCCCTGAAGGAGAACTGCACTCTCCAGCCTAAGCTCCCCCAAACTCTTCTCCCCACACATTCCCCAGCTTGGTCTGAGCAGCGCTCAGAGGAATATGTCCTACCCCACCACCGGGGCTGCGGTCAGGCCTACCTTGCCCTTCGAGATCTGCATGAGGGAACCCCACAGTTGCTGGCTCCTTCCCAGGTGCTGGCACAGGCTCAGGCTCGCATGGCAGCCAGCATAGAGGATCTGTGAGGCAGAGGGGAGAGATGCATACCAGCCCCTTGGGACAGGGTCGCAGTGACCAGGCCCATCCCAGTCACACCCCATTTATTCATCAACTGACACCAGGGAGATGGGAGTCATTGAGGGCTGAGCCCACAGTTCCCCCTTCCTTAACCCCAGACCAGAGGTCCAGGCACCTCTGGGGACAGCCACATAAACAGACGGGGCCATTACCTTGAGCACGTTCAAGGAGCAGCTTGGGTGCTCCAGTCTCCCCAGCAGCCTCCCAAGCTGCTGGCTCTCTCCCTCCATAAGCTTTTCAGCTACCTCCTGAGCGACCTGCAGAAATCAGCCTGTTTTGCACCCTGGGCACCTGAAGCACTGCACAGACTTAAGAAGTTTAATGCTAGCAACAAATTAATAAAAGAAGGCATCTGCTTCCTACACGTTGCCTCTGTTCACAAAGGGATGCCCATCTGTCATGACCCAGCATGGCTTTGATGCACGGTCCCAGAGCTGAGATGAGCAAGGTGAGATTCCTCCTCTGCTTCCCTCCTTGTTGACTTAAAAGTTGAGTTAAAGAATCAAAGTTGAGTTGAGTTAAAGGATCAAATGTAAATCTGTAGTCTTGTTTTCCCTCTTATTTATTGTCCATTCAATTTCAGATTTCCTACAGTTCATATTACTGTCATGTAAGAATTCTTCTTGTTTTCTCTGCATTGCCTAGTTCTTTACTTAGCCCATCCCACAGTTCAGATCCTAAGTGTGAGTCTTTTAACTGACTTAGGACTCCTTAGATTCCTGAAGCTCAGCTGTTGGCTGGGAAGGAGCAGCCTGCAAAAACCAGCCCTACAGCCACCAAAGCCGGAGGACTCCAGCCCTCCACTCTGCTGCTGAAAAAGAGACCTTCCTGCAAAGGGTTGCTGTCCCTGTGGGGACCACACCTCCTCGCCCTGCAAAGAAAGCTGGCCTGACCTGCTGCTTGGCTTCCCGACAGCGGTTCCTCTCCAGGGGGATGCTGCAGGCAGCAGCCAATGCAGCCGTGAAGAGGTCTGCCACACGTAGGCTCTGGTCATGGGCTGACTTGGCCTCCATCACTGCACCTGCACAGGGAGAGAGCTCGGGAGACATGTGCTAAGGGTGAGGGACGCTGAGGGGCAGCAGGATGGGGCTGAAGGCCAAGAGAAGAAAAGTCAGACTTGTGACACGAGGAGGATGAGATCTAGGATTGAGGGAGAGGAGAGCCCTGGTTAGCAGGGGTTTGGGCAGATAAGTTTCAGCCACCTCCTCCAGCCAACAGCACTGCAATGGCAGTCAGTGCTCTGAGGGAGCCCAAGAGCAGAGGGAGAAGGGGAAACTCCAGGAGAAGGTGGCGAGCTGCCACCACTGCTACCTCGCAGAGCAGGCTGCTCTGAGATGGATCCCTGAAGGAGTCTGCTTAGCAGGGGCTGATGCTCCTCTCGCAGGCTGGCATAGAAGGGGGCAGAGATGGAAGGGCACATCGCATCTAGGCTCTGACAGAGCAGGGTGAAACACTGCGGGAGACACAGGGGGAGACACTGCAGATCAAGGGTGGTACAAGAGAGAAGGGCAATGGGGGAGGAGGCTGTGGGGGGACAGCAAAGAAGGGAGAAGGACTCATGCACTGGAGCTTCAGGGACCTCCAAGTGTCCTCTCCAGCCAGGTTACTGTGTGGGAGCCAATAACTCTGGCTGAGAGAGGGGTACACATGGAGGCACAGTCAGGGAAGGTGACCCCTCAGAGAGCTCATTTCTGCATGTGATCCCCCCCAAAACTCCCAGTGGGTGAGACAGCCTGCCCTAACAAGAATGCATCAGACCCCACAGCTGGGAGCAGTGTCCTCAGCCTGCACTCCCCCTGACATGCACACCGAGCCCCACAGCTTCTGTCCCTGGGGGAGAGGGTGGGCAGAAGGGAGACAGGGGCACCCTTACCAGGAGGCTTTGCTGGCAGAGTCTCATCTCCCTGTCGGCTGGCTCAGCCAGCAGCTCTGGCAGCAGGGCTAGGAAGCAGCCGGCACTCTCCCGGAAGGCCTGCAGGCTGGGGAAGGCAGCAGGGGCAGAGGAGAGCAGAGAAACACAGGGTCTGGCTGTGAGGACAGGGTCTGGCCAGGCCCATATGGCC
The DNA here is from genome assembly GCF_000690835.1 of Fulmarus glacialis. NCBI lineage: Eukaryota > Metazoa > Chordata > Aves > Procellariiformes > Procellariidae > Fulmarus > Fulmarus glacialis. Next base: position 5,942 of record NW_009234201.1, on the reverse strand, counting down.
CTGGCTAATACAGCAGGCAGCACACACTAGCACTGTGAGCCAGTGCCAGCAGGCAGCACAACTGGACTCTAGTCAGCTGTGCCTTCCCCTTAATTAGTCCCACTCACAGAAAGTGCTCCTCTGTGAGCACAGCAATATGGCATGAAGCACTTAGTCCGCTATGCTTCCCCACGGAGACAGCTCCAGCCACAGAGTATGAGCATCACCCTCCCGTCTACTGCCGGGTCCCCGCAGTGGCCTCAAGAGACCTCAGAGCACAGATGGTTGTCCCTACCTGTCCTTTTGCCCACTCTCCTCCAGGCTGCACTCACTGCTGAAATAAACTGCGGTCACCATGAGGAGGTCTGTCAGCACTGTGATACACCAGAGCTGCTGCAGGATCCAGAAACAAACAGCAAGTGGGGATTGTCTGCTGGCCATCCCAACACCACCATGGCAGGATCCTTCCCTGCCAGGACCTTTCCCTTCTCAAGGGGGCCTGGAAGAGGCACCGGTCCTGTGAGCCAGCTCCAGCAGAACATCAGGGCCTCCTCAGCACCAGCACTCTGCAGGGCTAGAAAGAGACCAAATTTCTCTGGGATTCTACACCCACCTGCCTGGTGCTACCACTCTCCAGGATCTGCTTGGCTAGGCACAGCAGGGACAGAGGCACATTCAGCTCTCGGCAGAAGTGGGTCAGCAGCTCAGAGTCGCACCGGGTAGCCAGGAGGTTGCCCACGACACGGAGCACAGGACGGAGGCGGGAGGCTCCCTCCAGCATCCCTTCCAGCACCTGGACACAGAAGCCAGAAGGGCTCATGATCAGCAGCAGTTGCGGCCTCTCCATCAGCCATGGGGCAGCCCTCCACCCCCTCACGCAGGGGACAGCAGGGGAGAAGATGGCAAGCTAAGTGCATGAGACAGCTCTGGCTCCTGGAGAAGCAGAGGATCTCCTTGCTGGCTGACTGAGGATTCTCCCAATGCTCCTGACCCAATCCTGGGGGAGAAGGCAGCATCCATATCCCCAGTCGTAGTTGTCTGAGCCAGCCATCACGCACCTGCTGAGCAGAGTCTGCCAGGCGGGCCTGGACACGGTGCCGGAAGGCCAGGTCCCTCAGGAGGCTCAGCGGTGTGCTCAGCTGCATGGCCAAGGGCTCTGTGGCCTCGACCAAGTGCTGCCACTCCTCATCGCTCTCCAGCTCCTAGCCATGGAGGAGAGAGGGCTGATGCCACAGACCCTGCCTGCCGCAGGGTCTCTGTACCAGCACCTGGGGACTGGGCCCTCACCACAAGACACCATCTTACCTCACTGTCCAGGTCCACAGTCTCGATGCTGCGCCTGCCCCGGGGCTCTGCCCTGCCAGCACCAGGCTGCAGAGGAGCCCCTGCTCCAGGAAACTCCCGCTCATAGTCTCGAGTGATGCTGTGCTCCCTGGCCAAGGAAACAGCGCAGTCAGTGAGCAACCCTGCCTTCCCCTCTTCCTCCTTTCCCAGCCCCAGCCCTCCCTCACCGTGGGTTGGGTGGAGGCTCCTCCAACTCCCACTCTGCCATGCTGCTCTTTCCTTGCAGGACACTGGGGTTCTTCTTTTTGGAGGCAGCCGGTGGCTCCCCCTCCACGAGTGCTGCCTGCCCAGGAGCTGCTCTGAGTCTATGCCCTGGGCATCCTTTGCCAGAGTCCTTCGTAGATGCATCACCTGCCTTCAACTGCCCCTGGGTGATGGCAGAGAAATGTGGTCAGGGCAGGGTTACTCAGACAGCCACATGAGCGCCCTAGACCCCAGCACCCCGAGGACCCCACATCCTGCCTCGTATGTGGCTGACACCCCAGCCTGACCCATGTACCTTCTGTCTTTCCCCCCATTTCAGTGCTCCTCCTTTGCCCTGACTGTGGGACACAGCCAGAGGAATCCCACGCTTTCCTCCACCTTTTTCTGTGCCTCCTCAGCCATCTTCTGACGGGCCTTTCTCAGGATCCTGGACTGGCCGCTCCTGGGGGCCAGGGAATGGGCTTGCTGCTCCTTCAGGGCCTGCAGCTCTGGGGACAGCTTGGTGGTGAAGGGGTTTGAGATCCCGTGCTCTTCTGTATCATCAATCACTGGGGAGGCGAGGGGAGAACTTCATCAGGAGCTATCCTTTGGGACACAGGGAAAGTGACCAGCTCTGGGATCCCAGGGAAATCCCGGGAAACCCAGAGCAAGCCCAGGGGCAGGAGCTAGGGGTCAGTGCATGGAGGAAGCTGAGAGGAGGGAGGCAAAGAACAGGGTAGTAAAAAAAGCAGGGCAGGGTGGTTCTCCCAGCCTCCACACAGTAATAGGAGGAAACGGACCTGGCCGGTGCCAGAAAAAGAGCTGGTACTCACCAGTAACCCGTCCAGCAATGAAGGGGTGAGAGAGCAGCTCCGGCCACGACAGGCGTTGGCGGGGGTCCTTCATCAGTAGTCCCTGCAGGAAGCTCTACAGGGCAGCACAGCGCCAGGGTCACTGACATGCTTGGCACTCACCAGTGAGCACAGTGTACCCACCAGTCTCCCTCAGCGAGGGCACCCAGGAGGCCTGCATTCCCTGCCTGGCTCTGGGGAAGGAATGGCCCTAGTGCTCAGAGCAGATGGGAAGACACTTTTCTTCCCAGCCCAGTAAATTACTCCTCTGCTGTCGGCCCCAGTTTCCCAGCTTATAGAGGGACAGCAGTGACAAGGGTCTCCCTCCCAGGAGGCCAAGCTCTCATCCCTTCTCTGTTCTGAAATCCCTGTTAGAGGACGTAAGACCTAAGGGTGACCCACCAGGGCAGCAGACGAGGCCAAAGCTGCTGCCGCATTAACGCATCTCACCCCACAGACAGGGCCTTCATCCTCACCTTGAAGACTGGGCTTATGGCCTTGGGCCATTTGACAGGGTCCTTGACGATGAGGCTGACAAGCTGGAAGATGCTGCTGGTGTAGAAGGGAGGAGTGCCCACGAACAGCTCGTACAGGATGCAGCCCACAGACCACAAGTCTGCCGTGTGGTCGTACGGCCGCTCCTCCACCAGCTCAGGGGACATGTACAGCGGGGTGCCCTTGATGGAGGTCAGCACCATGGTGTGGATGCTCATGGCACGGGCAAACCTGCTCAGAGCAAAGCACAGATGGCCAGTTCAGGCTGAAACATCTGTTGCAGCTCCCAGGGAGATCCCTATGAGTTTACCAACACCTCTCCCCTCTGAAGTCCAAAATCCCCCATCCATGCTCAACCTCTAAATATACACAGAATCCAGGTCCCCTTCCACACTCCCCCCTCCTCCTCTATAGCACCCAGGACACCCTTTGGCTGCTCCAAGCCCAAGTGTCCCCCTCAACCTGGCCTCACCCGAAGTCACAGAGCTTGACGATGCCGTCTTTGCCCAGCAGGATGTTCTGGGGTTTCATGTCGCGGTGCAGGATGCGGTGGGAGTGCAGGTAATAAAGAGCAGAGACCAGCTGGGCAGCTATGGTCTGGACCTGCCGGAGACATGGGACCCTCACCCTGTGTCCCATGGTGCAACCAGCCAGCACAACCATGGGGTCCCTTACAGCCTGGCTCCCCCAGTACCCCCACTCCTGCCCTTGCCCTGTTTGGGGCAGGGACCACCCTCAGCCATGGGCCAGTTCCTCGAAGTAGGCTGATCGCCGAGGCAGCAACCTGGTGTTGTTTTCCTTGGAGAGGGACAGGGAAACTGTCCCCTAGTGCAATCTGGCCCCCTTTCCATCCCCTTCAGAAGCTCTGCCAGGTAAAGCCTCGGAGGCACCCTCACCCTCCTGATGTCTCCCAGCCCACAGCAGAGACTCGCTGTCTGCAGGCAGACAAATCCTTTTGTCTCCATCCTGCAGCAAACACTGAGTGGCCACCGCCATGACAGTCACCTGGTCCTCCGGCAAACTCCCATCATCCTCCAGGATCTGGAAGAGCTCCCCCTCTGCGTTTTCCCCCCCGGGGGGAAAGAGCGGCATGGTGGGATCAGGCCGCATCCAGCCGCATCACACCATGCCCTAGGGACTAAGACACAGCAGGGCAGTAAATCTATGAGGGAGACGCTGGAGTGTCGTCATGCACAGCCCATCAGCTTGGGCTGGGACGTGGGGTGGGAGAGAGCCCCTGTGGCTGCACTGCAGCAAGGGCCTGGCATTTAGCAGAGCTCTTGCAGCTGTCCTTATCTCGGACAGCCAGCAGAAACCAGGGAAGAGGGAAGGACAGGACAAGCCCAGAATGGTATTTCCACGCCCAGTGGGTAGAATAACCCCCTTGAGCTTGTTTTGAATCTGCTGCGCAATTTCTTTATTTCATGCCCCCATATCCCATAGCATAGTCTTCAATCCTTCCCTATCACACTCTCTCCGCGACAGTTTAGGCCACTGAAAAGTCACAGTCTCTGAAGATCCCACTCTCACCCTGTGATCCCAAACCACTCCTCTTCATCACACACCCCCCACCCAGCTCCTTCACCTCTGTGCATGACCCAGTGCACCCCCCACAGCCCATCCGGGTGCTGGCTCCCCACACAGCACATACTGGAGGGCTCTGAAGAACACTGACCAGGCTGGCGTCCCAGTCCTTGTTCAGGCAACCCCCACGTAAGGTCCCTGCATGTCCTCAGGGAGGGTGGGAATGCCCTGAGGGCAGGGGACCTCAGCGTGGCCATCTGAGGGAGCGGAGTAGGCTGGTGGCAGGATGGCAGCACTCAACACAAGCCAGGAAATGGCTGGGAACAGAGCGAATCTGGCTGGCTGGAAGAGCTGCTACAGCCCTGGGGGGGTGTCACCAGCATCTCCTGAGGAAGAGGTCCCTATGACAGCAGGGGCCAGCCCTTCTTCCCCTGCCCGAGTCAAGCAAAAGCATCTGCCCCAAGAAAGTCCCCTTCACCTCCTTGTCGGTCTCGAAGCTGTCGAGCATCTGAATGATGTTGGGGTGATGGAGGCCTCTCATGATCTCAATTTCCCGCTGCAGGTTCTTCAGCTCCTTCTCAGACCGCCCCACCTTGGGGATGAACTTCAAGGCCACCACCTTTCAAAGCAGGCAAGGCTGGGATCAGACCAGGCTCCCACCCGCCCTGGCAGAGGCTGCGTTTAACCCAAACAGGACTCAGCATTTTCCAGCTGAGCACACCGAACGAGACATTTGTTCGCTGGATCCCTTGAAGCTGGGCCTTCTCCCAGGCCCTTGCACATCGACACCAGTGCTCTCAGTACTTTGCACACTAGCATATAAAGCAAACAAATGTAATCGGTGAGTACAGACAAAACTAGGACTGACAGAAACACAGGACAGTAGCTAGAGGTGCTGGTGGTGGACAGCAAGCTAAATACGAGACAGCAGCGTGCCCGGGCAGTGAGGAGCACTAGCAGCACCCTGGGCTGAATCAACAGGCAGGAGTTTGAGGGAAGTGATTACTGCCCTTTACTTCACACTTGCTAGACCACACTGGAAATGTTGTGGCTGGTTTTTGGCCCAGACATCGATAGGCCAGAGTGGGTATAGCAGAGGACACTGGGATGGCGAGGGGGCTGAAGCACGTGGTGTACAAGTTCAGGCAGGGGGAAATGGGCTTGGTTAGCCTAGAGAAAAAATGCTCAGGGAAGCCAAATAGTAATCTTATGATTACCAAAAGGAGGTTTCAGAGAAGATGGAGCCAGGCTCTTTACAGACGTGCAAGGCAGGAGGATGAGACAGGGATTACAAACTGAAACAGGGGAGCTTTCAACTTGATATAAGGAAAAACCATTCACCCCGAGTATAGTCAAGCACTGACTGTGAGGTCTTTGTCCCCGCAGTTTTGCAGGATCTGAATTTAGTGCTGACTCTGCTTTGAGCAGGGGATGGACTGGAGACCTCCCGAGGTCCCTTGAACCTGAATGACTCCATGCCAGCAGGAGCTGGCCGGGAATGTCAGCAGAAAAATGAATGAGTGCTGAGTCCCAAAGCCCTGGCAGGGCCCTGGAACCCAACAGCCA
>NW_009234200.1:2612-2884 GCF_000690835.1 Fulmarus glacialis | reverse complement strand
GCGAACCTCACCGCCGGCCGGCCCGGGCCAGGCCTGCCGTTCACCAGGACGCAGCGTCCCGGGCGGTGGTTTTTGTTTTTCCTCAGCCACTCGAGAAATCCAGCAAGGTGGTTGCTTCATCTCTTGGCTTCGGAGGGTTTTCAGCCCTCTTTGGCTCGAGGCCATTAGTAGTGCCCTCCAGCAAAACAGCGTGATGGGTGCCTCCGAGAAAAGGTAAAAATTAAGAGGGAAAAGAGCCAAAGCGCAACTGGAAGGGGAAGGCAACAGCTGCG
>NW_009234200.1:0-2574 GCF_000690835.1 Fulmarus glacialis | reverse complement strand
TTGCTGCAATTATCAGACACAGTACTGGGAGAGGAGGTGCCCAAAGACACCAAAACATTGTTGCAGGTAAGTCTTGTGATCCTCAGGCCAACTTCATGGGGTCTTTTTCTAAGGTGGTTGCAGGAGTGTCTTCCTTCTGTCGCACACGTGCACACCAACCTGCAACCCCATGCTCGCTCATGGCTTACAGGGACATCTCAAAATCTCAGCTGGAACACATCAGATTTGTCTCTCGCGCCTCCAGTTTATCTCCCTCTCTTTCACAAACACACACACTGTCTCCCACCACTTCTCCCTTGTACCTCCCTTCTCAGCCATGGTATCCTGCCCCAAAAGTCAGCTGCAGGTGCCTTCCTTTTGCTGTTCCTCTTCATTTTAGTATCTTCTAAATGTGCTAGAATGCGCTTGACAGGAAAGTCTCCCTCTCATTCTGTTCTCAGAGATGAGGGAAGCAACCCTGTCATCTGCAGCCCCTTAGGATGCCTTTCATTCTTCCTCATTTCTCTGGAGAGGAAAACTGAACTACTTCCATGGCTCTAAATTACCATAGTTAGCTCAGGAAAAAACGTCACTGGTCAGTGCAGGCAGGCAACAGCCAAAAGGGCAAATACCTCCCACCCAAACAATCCACTGAGCTGAGCCTGTTTCTCAGGACTCTCCCTCCTTGGCCTCGCAGTTCCTGCGCCTGTTGCACAGGGCAGAATGTGCATTTGGTCACTTCAGAGAAATGCAGGTCCTCTCTTGTAGGACTGGACATCTAGACACGGGAGACATGCATGAGCACATTGGGGCAAGGGACTGTGACCGCAAAGCCCAATCCATAGCTAAACATGCATTAGTCATGTGGTGGAAGAGAGCTGCACTTCAGTCACATGGTTTTTTAAACAGTCTTGAAGAATTGAACAAAATTACAATAACATAGTTAAACATTAACTTGCTACTACTTACCCTGTAAACAGTAGCATGGCTACCTGCACAGCAGGTCTGACTGCTGTGGAAAGTTCAGAGCAGTTTTGCTCAGTGAACACCCAGAGTTAAATTAGGGATGCTGAGATGCATAATGAAGAGTGTACAAATACTAAAATGCTACAACATAAAAAAACCTTATTGACTTTACTGTGCACCAGTTCACTTGGGATAAGTGGCACACGGAGTATGAGAAATGAGCCCAAGCTAACAAACCCAGGAATTACAGTTACAGTATTGGCTTACCTTGACTAACTGGGGGTGAATTTGGGTAGGCAGGAGAAGCATCTGCTGGCAGTCTCAGGAAGCCCCCCAAGATGGTGTATCTTGGGTAAGGTGGTATCTTCCAGAGACTCATGGACCTTTTCTGTCTTTCACCTGCTTCCTTTCAGGAAGTCTGAGATGTGGCAAATGCGAGGGGCTGCTGTTCTTCCCCAGAGAAGCTGGAGAGCCTTCCCAGGAGATGCGTTGGACTGACCGAGTTCTCACATTATGCCCAGGTAAGTCTCAGCAAAGTTAGTGAAAGAGCTAAGTACACCTAGGAACGCTTCTAGAAGTACACCTAGTGCGCTTTTACTCTGAAGACCTGTGGGGACTGAAAGCCAGAGGAACTTTTCCCTTCTCTTCAGCTGGGCTTGGATGAGAGCCCCAAAGAACACGCAGTAACCCAACATTGTGAAATTATGAAACGTATTAGAGAACACTCATATTTTCTTAGTATCAAAAGAGAGGCCATTATGTAATAGTTGCTACCGTAGGGGAACAGGAATGTCTGCTCGGTTCCATGATTACAGGGTAAGTAGTAGAAGTTAATGCTTAACTATGTTGTTGTAATTTTGTTCAATCCCTCAAGACTGTTAAAAAAAAAAACAAACAGTGGAAAAAGTCTGGAGCGGTTTTATTACGTGACACACAAATACCACCCTATGATCCAATTCACTGCCCTTCAAAACGAGGAAATCGGTGCTCTCCAAAAGAGGGAGCCTGACAGTCTGTAAGGAAAAGGAGAGATGCCCCATTTCTCACCCTGCCTCATACACTGTTGCCCCGGTAAAGTCACTGTCTGTTCCTGTCCTTGCATGTTAGGAAGTTACAAGAAGCCAGTGCTTGACTATGCTAAAAATATGCTTGCCTGATGCTGAACTGGCAGGACAAAAGCACTGCGGGGATGGTATGTCCTTTGCAAACCCAAACCCGGTCTTTTATTGGCACAAATGTCAGGCAGAAGCATGCACAGCTACTGCTCGCTCTGCTCTGCCGCCACTGCTCCACCACCACTTTGCTTGTGGTCTTTGTGCCACGCAATGAGGAACAAGTAAAGCTTTTGCTGCTTCCCTGCAAGGCCGGCAGAAGAGGTGTGGGCTGTACCCCACTGGCTCTGGCTGTGGAGAGAAGTGCCTGCTGGTTTCTGCAGGGCAGGGGCAGTTGGGCAGCGTCTCCTCCAGCAGGCTGCGTAGCCTCTGCAGGGCCTCCTGCCCCACGGCAAAGGGCATCGAAAGTCTCTGAAACTGCTGTGCGTGTGAGACGGGCCTTTTTAGTTTATTACGAACCGTTGGGCTAACTGCCGTGACAGTTTTCCTCCCCAGAGCGAATCGGAGCCGTCGCACA
>NW_009234199.1:443-4642 GCF_000690835.1 Fulmarus glacialis | reverse complement strand
CTCGGGAAGGAAAGCGGCGGAGCACGGGGGGCTGAGGGCAGGGCGCGTATTGTGGGGGGGCCGAGGGAGGCCCCAGCCGTTGTCGTAGGACAAGCGGCACCAGGCTGTGAAGAGCATCTCAGAACGGGAGGCTGACCGCAGGCCATCCTCCAGCAGCCCAGCCAAGGCCATCCTGCAGCCGGAGCCGAGGCGATGGCCAGCGCACAGCAGGCTGATAGACGGTACGGGCAGGCGGTGAACCCCGGGGAGACAGAGCCGGGAGCACCCCTGCTCTCGCACAACGCACTAAGGGGCCAAAACGAAACACGGGGAACCCTCTGCTTTAGAGAAAACGTCCCTCTCAGCTTCATGGGAGATAAGCTCTTTCCCCACCATCAGAGGCAACTCCACAGGTGAAGAAGCCATGGCAGGTCCTTAGGCAGGCACACCGACAGGAGAGGGACCAAGGGGAGCAGCTCCAGCAGCAATAAACCAACCTAACAGGAGTAACCCTGAGGCCTTAGCCACGCTCCCATGTGCGGGGCCAAGGCAGCCAGGCGATCGCACAGATCCCTCGCTGCCCACTGCATCTCGAGCAAGGTCAACAGCTCCCTCCAACCCACATCTCCACCTGCAAGCGTACCCGACAAGAAGCGTGCTCCGTTTCCCCCCAGCTCCCTCAGCACGGCCGGGTGGGAAGCCATTCAACAGCCCCTTCTGTGAGAGGGTCGCCAGCAAGACAAATGGATCCGCAACCCGTTATGGACAGCCGGTCGAAAATACTACTTTTGGGGTCTACTAATACTAGTAATTTTAGGGAGCCCTTCATCTTTAAAGCCTGCAGCAAGCACTGACACCCAAAATAGCGCGGGAAAGCCGTTCGTGATGACTTGGGTTAGGTCACTCGAGGGACAATAGCTATTCATGCAGAGAGTTTAGCATGAGGGCAACACAGAGCTATTTTGCGTTGGCAGACTTCTGACTCATTTTATTTTACACTGCAGAGCCAAGCAGTCTAAGCCTTTATTAGAACTGGTGTGGCAATTGTGCGCTGTGATGCCCACACACACAAAAGAGTAACTTCTTTTCTACACACTTAATTTCCTGTGTGTGCAGTGTGTCCTGGCCCTGTTTACACATCACGTAAACACGGTCAGGCAGCCTCAACTGTTAAACAAATGCTGCTTTCTTTGCATTATTTGATAACAGATCACACTCCTCAGACTGTACATTAAAGTTAAATGACCGAGATAAAAGTAAAATAAAACTTAATGTAAGTTAGCCGTTTTTCTTAACAAAATAGCATTGCTATTTAAAAGAAAATCAAGTTACAAAATTGTTCAATAAATTAAAGCAAAGATTAATTTCACTCATAGTACTCAGGGGATTGTTAAATGGTAGTTTTTGTACATTTAAGACAGCGGTCTGAAAGGAGGCTCACTCTACAGAGGGCTTGGACGGGGCTTTGGACAGCCTGACCTAGCGCAGGATGTCCCTGCCCACAGCGGGGGGTGGCACCATGTGGCCTTTACAGATCCCTTCCCACCCAAACCCTTCTATGATTCACAAGGAAGCGCGAGCTGTGCCAGACCAACACAGTCTTGACTTCAAGTGCAAGCCAAGCACTAGTCGTGGCATTTTGCTTCACCCAAAGCCCAGAGCTATTTACCAAGAAAAGGCCTAAAAAGGTAATAGCTGGCCTAGATCTTAGATCAGCACATCAGTGCAGAAGAGTCCGTACCTGGCGTGCTTTGACATCAACACAGAGCTTGTGTTTGCAGCTTCGAACACTGATGAGCCAGAGAGAGCTGAGAGAGAAAAAGGAAAACAACAAACCCAAGATGCAGAAGATGGAAGACTCGCTGATGATCTTCAGCGTCACTAGGGCAGGTGCACTTCTGCACCCTTGGGGTTATTGCTGCATCTGTTTATTACAGTTTTATACATATTTCATCACATTGTGCATTTGGGTTGGGTTAGGGTTTATTGGCCCTGCAACTCAGCTATATTTTAAAACTGAGAAATGAGTGTTTTGGGATAAGAAGACTAATGGAGGCTTAATGCATTTTTGTTCCTTTACTACATACGTTTTCCACAAAGGGCTCCAGAAATCAGTAATAATACTCATGCGACTTGAGAATCTAGAAGCTAATGAAGTGGCAAATGAAATTGTGATCTGACCTGATCACTTCGACATAAAACCAAAGATAGCGAGTGCGAATTACCATAGCTCAGGTGTGTGATAACAAGACAACATAGAAACATGATTGTCCTACTTACTTTGTGTTGTGTCAACGGCTGCTTCTTAAATTGACACTTTTCCATCACTTGGAAGAAGATTCTGGAAATACAGTGTTAAAAAAAAAGATATCTGGGATAATCAAGCCCGATTCTCTGCTGCTCCAGACAATCTCTGTATGCCCCTTCCAGGACCATTAGGAAAGTTTCTTGCACCTATGAATTTTAAGGAAGCCCTGGAATCTACTGTGTGATCAGAAACCCCTGTTTTCCATCCCAGGATTACTGCCAGATTTGTTCTCCAATTTAAATCTTCACTTTCCCTCACATTTACCATCAGATGCTCAACCACGTCTTCTCTCAGCTTTTATTTCAAGTGCAGAAATCAAAAGACTCTGGGTTTGCCAGCCTATAAAAAATGCCACTATGTTCATCGGGGCCCTCCTTTGCATTATCCCTGCTTTAGATGACCCGCCTTAAAGATTAGAGACAAAACTTGTGTTCTGCATCCCAGGTAACATCTCTCCAGAGCCTTGCACAGGTCATTCACATGACCCTGTACTCCTGGAAATGCCTCTACTTATTTCTTAGGATAAAATATTTGCCTTTTTAATGATCAAATACCTATGCACACCATGATCAACAAGTTTACAACAGATTTTTTTTTTTCCCCCTCTTCTGTCATTTCCTACTGAAAGAGCTTCTAGCTGTTAGCAAAAATACCTAGTAATTCATAAATACATGACTTCACATTTTGTCCTATCAAATCCTCCCCCCCTGCCATTACCCTGTTCTTAAAGACAACCAGCTTTTTCCCCCCCCCGAGTTTACAAATCTGTAATGACAATTTATCAGTCTGTAACTTAGAAATATCATAGACTGGAAAAGGAATGAGTCATTTGACTAAAGACACAGACCAGGAGCCTAAGTTTATAAAGATTCGAAACAGCAGACAAAGTTGTAAAACAATAAAGATACTATTTTATAACAATTAACGAGCTGGGGACTGATGGGCTGTGTAGGACAGTTACATAGCAATAGGGTATAAACATCCTTAGGAACAGAGAATGTTCAAGCTGAAATATGACTAGTTTATAGCAGACACGTTAAAAACTGAATCATTTTGCCTATGCGGCGTAAGCGTGAAATGTTAACTTTGAGTAAAACTGAAAACATTCAACACATGGGAACGCTGGATCTTTTGAGGTGGTCCTAATTATGACCTGTTGAGCAGCTCAAGGAAATCAAAAATGAAAACCCTGACATAGTTCTTATGCCTTAACCAACCACTTGAGAGTTAGTATCTTGGTCTAAGGAAGAAGAAAGCGAGGCCGCTTCCCTGCAGAGAGAGAAGTGAAATAATGAGGCAGTGCACACAGTTAGGAGGGCAAGGAGTTTTGCAAGACATGAAATGAGAAGGACACTACTTTAAAATACCACCAGGCTTGAGTAAAATATTTTCCACTAATTTGATACCTTCTTTTTCACACTTTTTTTTTTTTGCATGCTTTGTTAAAGAAAACTCATAACTTAGGTGCTTTTTTACATGGAACTGTTGAATTAAAACTTTTACAGCTATCTACAAAAATAACTATCATTCCTGCGTTGGCTGGTTCCATATTTGTTATGCAAATACTATTACATCATTTTTGGACACTGGCATGGCCTGGGCCTGCATAATAAATATGATTTAGGTAATTACCAGAGGCTTGGCCACAGTTCCTGATCTTGAGTGTCTCATGATGTGCAGTGTGGTCAAATGCAAGTACCTTCCTCTCCCTGTTCAGCTGTGTTTCCCGAGTATTTTCGTAACACTCACTGTAGAAACAAAATATTTCCACTTTTAAGAGTTTAAAAGTCATAAGCAAGTCTTCCAAAACATGTAACTGACTTAAAAACCACTTAGTACTTGAAGTCATAATGTGTCATTCGACTTTATTTTTGAACCAACAGGATATGCCCGGCTCTTATTTTCAGTCTTT
>NW_009234199.1:0-418 GCF_000690835.1 Fulmarus glacialis | reverse complement strand
ATGTTTTTTGTTTTTAAGCTGAAAGTACGTGTCCCATAATGACTTGCTCCAGAAACCTGCAGCTGAAGAACACCCTGGCATGCAAAGCTTGCAGTTACCTTACCAAAGCCCTCGGTACTCGAAATGTGGAGCTGGAAGACGCCAGCCTGGCCGTCCCTGCGGTTACAGGGCAGGTTGAGTGCGCCGAGCAGACAGACCACAGCCTGTGCCTGAACCTATTCCCTCCTCCCCCCGTAGTTTCCTATCCTTGCCCACACAGCTGGAAACACCACCTTAGAGTCAAAAATAAATCTCACTACGCACTGTGGAAGAGCAAAGTGGTAGTTTCTCAAGCGTGGGGCCGAAGCGCGACAGCAGGGCAGCTGGCACCCGGGGAGCGGGGCCATCCTTCACTAGCCAAGCGGCCCGCAGACCTCGC
>NW_009234198.1:20024-26034 GCF_000690835.1 Fulmarus glacialis | reverse complement strand
CGGCCCCCAGGATGGGGCTCGCCTGTGAACTTCAGCTCTAAAAAGCCATTTGTCTCCTGTCAGCACAGCCACACCGTTTTCATCCAGCTCTTTGAGGTGAGCGGGGCTGTACGCAGCGTTCAGGTGTACAGGACCAACAGCTGAGGGGTGACATGGCTGTGTACAAACTCTTTTACTCTCCCGTGGGCAAGATTAGCATTGTTTAAAAACAGTACGGTTCCATTTGTGCCATTTATCGGTTTCCGATGATGTTGGCCGGCCGGTTCATACTGCCGACAGTGCAGTGCCCTGGCAAACGCTGCGAATCGGCACTGAACGGTGCCCGGAGGAAGGGGGTCACTGGAGGAACTGGTGTCGGTGCTGCTGCCCTTGCGTTCTCCAGTGGCCCCTTCCCTTCGGCAGAGCTGTCGGGCACAGCGAGGCTCCGGGCTCCCCAGAGCCGCTGACAAGGAAAGCACCTGGTTGTATGGAGAGAGGTGTAAATCCTGCAGCTGGTGAAAAACTTTGTATTTTGCTTATACAAAGTCTGCGAGGGAGAAATCAAATGAGGCTTTCATGGAAAAAATTGAAAAAAATTGAATGTATGACTTTGAAAAACAAAGGTATTGTGGTTTTTTCTCCCCCTGCTTATGGTTTCACTTAAAATACTGGGAAAAATAATGACAAGCCTCACAAAAATAATGAAAAGACAACTTTTAACTGTCTCACATAATTGGATTTTTTTTTTTTTTTGCACTTTAATCGTGGGTTGTAGAAAGGGTTAATGGATATCTGCTGTGAGATTGAACAGTGCTTTTTAATTGGGAAAAGGTGTCTCAATTTTTTTTTTAACTTTTCTGTGAGGTTCCTCTTCTTGTGGCTTATTTCCATAGGGTGAGGTGATTTGCTGTGCCTTCAGCTGCGTAGCTTCTAAACCACTGCCTGTGTGTGATCTGTATGGGGTGGAGACTGCTGAGTTAAAAGAAATAACATTGCTTATTGAGCTTTTTTCCCCAAGATGTTAAAAGTTCTATGAGAAAACTTGAAAAGTAGAAATAAAGAGGCTGAGAATTGAAAAATATTTATTATGTGCATGACAATCTTCTGTGCATGTTGAGCTTTGGGGCTTGTAAACAAACAAACAAACAAAAGTAACTTTTGATGAAAACTAATGACATTCAGCTGGAAACTGGAGATGGGATTTTAAAGAGACTTTTATGTGGCTATAATGTGCTGTCCTCATCCAGGAGGCACGTTAAGTTCCCGGTTTGCTTTGCTGGGTAGCAAATGAAATCATTTAAGTCTTGGTGTGGGAAGATGCAGGTGGTCCAGGTGACACTGGCCCCGTCTTGTTCTTGCTGGAGGTGGAAGATGGGCCTTGAGGAGAGGAGTCCCTAACGGGGGTAACGATCTCTAATTACTATCGATGGCACCAGGGGCTTGCGGGGCAGCCTGCCTCTGCTTTGTGCTGGGGGGTGGTGGCACTTGTGCCCCGAGGGAGAAATGAGGTGAGGATGGAGGTGGGACCAGCAGAGAGCATCTGGCTGAGGTCCCCAAGACGAGCGGGGCCGTGCTGGTGTGGATGCAGACATCACGTACGGGGCCCCTGCGTTAAGGGGAGTGAAGGGAGTTAAGCTAAACACATTTGTCTTCTCAAGTGACAAAATCAGGTGTCTTAGAAATGTGGGAGAAGAAGGGAAAGAAAATAATGCAAGAAACAAAATGGTGTGGGTGTAGTGTTCGGTTCCTTTAATTTGCTCCATCTTTGCTCACAAAAGAATCATATAGGAGCTGTGTTACACCAGCCATCCTTGCTGGCTGTGCTTTGACTAACATACTCTGTGTTCCTTAAATGCATTTAGTATGTTCTTCCAAGTAAAAGATAAAAACTGAATTCTTAGTTTAAAAGCTTCCTATGCCTGAGATACCTTTAATAAAACCAGAGATACACCTCAAATCAGTCTGATGCTGCTGTTTGGACTACAGTGATTTATCCTGAGCCTGTGAAGCGCAGATGCAAAGACGATAATTTTAGCACATTTGGGTCCTAGTTTGCGTTTGTATCTTGCTTTCTTTCCCCTTTTCCACTTCATGTGTTTATCTACCTGTTATCTAGCTCAATCAAGGTTTTTCATCTATATGAGTTAAGGGCTGACCTCTGCCAGAACACCTGTCTTCAATCCCTGTTTTTCTTGGTCGTCTTTTTCTTCCCCTTCCCTCCGTTGCATTCCCAGCTCCCGGATTATACGGCCTGGGCCATGTCCGAAATGCACCATGTGGGCTGAAATTATTGGAAGCTGGAAGCTGGTGGTTCGGGATTCTGCAGGTTCGAGGTCCGTGTGGGACTTTCCTCTTCCACGTGGGTTCTCGTGAAGCTGAAGCAGAGGACAGGCAGAGCTGTGGTCCTTGCGTGGCGCACACACGAGTGGGCTCTTGCACGTTCCTGAGTGGAAAGGCTTACGGGGATTTTGAAATTTGTGTTTTCTTGGCATCTTTCTCACAGGATGGTGCGTGCCTTATCATAACAAAACCTGCTCTCGTTCAATAAGCTTCTTGATTGCAAGGCACCTGCCTCGCACTGTGCATGACAGGATGGTGCGTGCCTTATCATAACAAAACCTGCTCTCGTTCAATAAGCTTCTTGATTGCAAGAAGCCTCGCGCTGTGCATGTCGTGTGCTTTTTGATTCTTCTGTAAGACAAGTTGTGCCATAAGTTGTTTTTTTGGAGCCGTTGATTTATGGACCAAAGCTGCAAAGCTATGTTATTGACTGAACTAGAGCATGTTACAGGAGTACTTTGACCGGTCTACTTGTACCTTTTTCTCTTTCATTTAAGAGATCACATGAAGAAAAACGGATGAACACAGGCTGACAAACTGCAAAGTGAGAAAGAGCTGTAGGGAGTCTGTGGTGCAGTGCTGCCTTGTCACCGCTATCCTTGGTGTTTTCGGAGATGTCAGCTACCCTTGTTATCAATAAAGTGCTTATATATTTCTTTATGTTTGGTGATGTCCTGTAAATGTGTTTACCAAGATTTCAGAGCAGGTCAGTTGTACTGTAGTGAAGAACAAAAAAGAGCCAAGGGAAGTATTGAATGCTGTGTAGGATGAAAAATAGAAAGATAAAAAGGAATACTGAATATTTCCTGTACTGATGTGAGCGCAGTCCACCCTGCTTACTGAAGGAGTGGGAGGTTCTGCAGGACAAATTGCTCAATTATATAGAGAACCCGAGGATTATGTTTGTACATCCTTTGAATGATGTTATCATTTTGTAAATGTGATACTGTATTTCAATCCCTATTTCAGCATAGATTTATTGCGGGCTTAACACCAGCTGGAGATCCTGTGTCCAAAGGTTGTATCGCAGCACTTGAAGGCCATCAGCAATGAATGAAGGTGCTTTAGTGGAAGAAACTTGCCTTTGTATAGAAACAGTAAGGTGAATGACACTGTGTCTGGAAGTACCGTGAAGATTTCTCAGCAAAAGCAGTTGGCAAGAAAGCGGCTGTTTTTGCTGGGAGGTGCTATTCCGTCGGCGTCGGGGGGTCGGTAGGAAGGGACGGGCTGAGCGGTGGTGGCGGGTCTCTGCGTGGAGCAGAGGTGGGGGCAAGCTGGGGTCTTGTTCCTGCCTGGAGAATGGGGAAAGCGCTCGGTGAGACAAACCTGCGAGCCGAGGAGCCCACGGTCAAACCTCTGGTTTTGGGAGGATGATTCTGGCATTTTAGTTTTTATATAAAACGTAGCAGTAGGGGGCAAGGTGAGGAGGTTGCTGAGTGTACAGTTACATGTTTGAGTAAAGGGCTCTTGGGAGTTTTGTCAGGATTAGCAAGAGTGGTGCATTCAAAGTAGGTGGAGAGAGGCGTAAGAAATTGCTGCTTGTTTAAAATGGAAGGCCTGTTACCGTAATCGTCGTGTTTGAGTTTAGAGATAACCACGCGTCTTACCCGATCCTGGAATGTAAGCTGTACCTGCATTTCAAAGGAATACATGGGTTTTTTAAATTCATGTGTAAATAGTGTAGTCAGAACAGTGCTACTTGGTGAATAATGTGTGCAAACTTAAACTTGGTGACTTGCTGCACATCCAGCGCACACTGGTTACCGTAATCGTCGTGTTTGAGTTTAGAGATAACCACGCGTCTTACCCGATCCTGGAATGTAAGCTGTACCTGCATTTCAAAGGAATACATGGGTTTTTTAAATTCATGTGTAAATAGTGTAGTCAGAACAGTGCTATTTGGTGAATAATGTGTGCAAACTTAAACTTGGTGACTTGCTGCACATCCAGCGCACACTGGGGTGCGGCGGCTTTCCAGCACCGCATCCTTGCGGCTCGGGAAGCAGCAGCGGAGGAGCCAAACCTAGGGGCTGCCGTCGTGATGCCTGCGGTGAGCAGGTCTTTATTTCTTGATAGGCATTTCATTATTGATTTCTTGATGCAATATTAATGAAAGCAGAATCCCTGTGTTACCTAAAATACAATTTGGTGCCCGGTAATCGAAAGTATTGTAAATTGCATTGATACATTATTAAAGAGTTCTGAATTACGTATTCTTCGTGGAGCATCGTTTACAGGTACCCTGTACGTGATGCTCGTTTTATGGGTTGAGAGCTGTCTTAGAGAATGATTCAGATATTGCTTTAACTGATTTGTGATGTGATGCAGCAAAATTCAAGCTGAATGAAAAGTGGATGTAGCCACCAGGCTGCTCTGCGCAGGCTTTCTGCATCCTTTTTAACTGTAATCTTATCTTTTTTTTTTTTTTCTTCTCATTGCCTGTGCCCTTCTGCATGAGGCTTCATCCCAGTGTAGTCTTTGTCCTGTCTGATAACAATATGTATTGTATAATCCCAAATGCTGTAAGGGTTAATATTAAAAAAAAAAAAAAAAGTGGCTGTATTTTTTCCAAACTTTTTGCTGAAACGTAATGTAGATATCTTGTAAATATATATGTACAACAGACCAGAAAACTTGTGTAAGCTAGAGCTGAATTGAGACACTGATAAGACAGAGATTAGGAGCAAGTCAGCAGCAGCTATTTACTGAAGTATTTGTACAGGATTTTTTTTTGAGTTATTCACAACATGGAACATATTTTTAAGGCATGTGCGGAGTGTTGTGCTTTTTAATTCAGTTGACTTACTGCAGGTGTAATAATTCCATCAATGATATCCTTTGGCCTGCCAAAATCCTCTGTGTTGTCTGCAGAGG
Organism: Fulmarus glacialis; assembly: GCF_000690835.1. NCBI lineage: Eukaryota > Metazoa > Chordata > Aves > Procellariiformes > Procellariidae > Fulmarus > Fulmarus glacialis. The sequence continues at coordinate 20,841 of NW_009234198.1, read as the reverse complement.
GATGCCTTTGGGAAATGGAAGACTAGATGGGAGATTTTCTTGCCGATGGGAGAGGGTGATGCTGTCGGACTGTATTTTGATTGTAGTGTGCTCAGGTTTTTCTTCCTAAGTAAGCCGGCCAACCGATTATCTCCAGTGAAACAGCTCCCTGGACAAGTGTAGCGTTAAAGGCTGCGTCTTTCTATCCTCCTGGTCCTGGCAGCGAGTTAGGGGACAAGTGGCCTCGCTGACAGTCTGTCCTGGCACCTGCAGCACACCGACCGGAGCCCGGTGCCGTGTCTGTCGGGCAGGGGGGAGCTGCCTCCGCACCGCCCCGTCCGCTGCTCACCGAGCACGTCTCCTGTCGAGCAGCGATGCCCTAAAAATGCCCTTTTTCCTTTGACCCCTGACTAGTGACTCACTGTTGAAGTGGCAAAGTGAAAAGCTGCTCGCAGAGATCGCACGCAGAAGTGATGTGTCTGTGTTCAAAGGTGTTTCCTGGCTGAGGGAGGAAATAAAACTGGAAAGAAATTTGTTGGGGTAGTTTGTGGCTTGCAACGACAGCTTATTGTCACTGGAAAATGTGGCACAACTCAGACGTGGGTTTTTCTGTCCCTTTTATCCCTGCTGTACAAAGGAAAAAGTGCTCAGTCCTGAAAACTTAGGTTATCAGAGATTTTTTTCTTTTTCTAATGTAAAGTAATAATTATGGTAAGAATGAGAGATCCGAGCAGGTAAAACAAAAAAACAGAACTGTAAATCAGGTAGAGGTGCGATGAGATACAAACTAAAAAAAAAAAAAAAAAAGGGGGATGGAAGGGAAAATTTTTGGATTACC
>NW_009234198.1:10678-19989 GCF_000690835.1 Fulmarus glacialis | reverse complement strand
CCCCAGCCGCTGGACGAGGCTGTACCGGCCGCACTGCTGTCCGCTGAAGGGAACACGCACCAACAAGGATGCAGCAACATCAAGAAGCACCAGGAAGAATGCAGTCTAGAAAACGCTTTGGGTAAATAGCAGTATGAATTTTTAAGAAAAAGCAAATAAGCAAATAGCAGAAGATTTACAAGGGAAGCAAGTCAAAATTGCGTTAACTCGTATCACTTAAAAAGATCAGGACAAAATGTATTAGATAAATTAGAGGATAAACTCACAAACTCTTCTGCCAAAGCAAGGGAGTTCGATGAACTAAGTCGTCTCCTCCTTCTTCTAGGTTTTGTTGCTCTGGAGGCATTAGAGGGTAATTCAGAATGAAATGTTCGACTCCACATTCATGGCAAGATCTTACTCTTTTGCGACCAATCCGTTTCAGGTTTCCTGGTGGTCGGGTTTTTCTTTAATTTTTGTGGTTCTTGAGTTTTCTTCCTCTTCAGTAAAATCAATGTCTCTTTCATCTGAAATAACTTTTAAAGAAACCTTAGATAAAATGGAGCGCTGCTGTAATTCATGATGGTGCCCCGTGCAAGGGACTGATTGAAGATTAACAGAGTAATTTTGATTACCGGCCAGCGTAACCGAAGACTGAGATGAATTACGGGAGCATGATGCTTTTAAACATCGCTTTCCTGCGGACGTGGTGCAATGTGGATTGTAACAAGGGCAGAATAGGTTGGTTGTTTGTACAGAGCTAGTACTTCCCTGGCCTGCCGTCTTGCCACCTAAAGGTCATGGTGCCCCGTGGCCGGCTGGGGTCCTGTCTGTGTTCCCACGGCTGGGTCCGCACCCCGTGAGGTTCATGCTATGTCTTCTTTTATCTTGGCATTTGCTCCCATAATTTGTTCCCTCCCTTGGTTCTTTGTTCCTGATAAAACTTTTCATTAAAAGGTAACTCTTTGGTGAATGAGAGAAAGCCCACGTAATCACCATTTGAAGCCAACGATGACAATTTGTCGTTAAAGACCCTCTTGTTTTCAGTAGATTCGATAAAGGATTTGTAAATATTTCCTTACCAAGAGCTGGAATTCTTTAGCTTCAGAACAGTTTTCAGTACTACATGGGGTGCATTTTAATTTGTTTCTTGGAGGGGCAATTCACTTTTCAACCAACCTTTCTGTCTTTTAATTTATTTTTGGTATAATGTGGCAATTTGTAAGCATATCTGTGTGTAAAATCTGCAGGGAATTACCATAGCTTATTAGGATACTCTCTTGTCTCACTTACCTGAGTAGTGCTAGGTCTGCTCTTGCTCCCAGTGTGCTTCAGTGGCAATTTTTAGACTTCCAATGCTGTAAGACTCTGGTTAGAAGAGTGTGAACCTTTCAATTATTAAAATTATTTTTTTCCTAACAGTTTTTATTGCTGAACATGCCGATTTCTTTACCTATAGCTGTTTCTCAACTGAATTCCAAACTAACAGTGCAAATTAAAAAATAAACAAGCAAACAAAAACAATCTTGGCCAATATAAATGTATCTATTAACCCTTCCTTCTCCTTGCTTACTATTTCTTTTAGTAAATTCCATTTTTATTGTCTTGGGCCTTTTAATCTTGTCGTCTTTGTTGTTCGTCCTTTGATTATTTTTCTTTGCATTCGTAGCCTTGGTTTCTGCTGTAATACGCTGTATATGGCTTGAGCTACAGTGCCGTGCGTTTTCACGAGTAGTAGGCTGTTGATTTAAACAAGCAATGAATAATGTTTGTATTCCGTGTTCTACGGGTTTAGGTGTCTCAGGTGCTTTCTGAGTTCTTTTTATTTAGATTTGGGTTTCATGAATGTATTTAATCATACTGCACAATGTCACTTAAAATATTTAATTACTCAACAATATTAATTTATCTGCTGCTGTACAAGATTATCTACTAACCTTGTACAATTGGGCAAAGTTTGCAAATTGCTTCTGAGAGCAAGATCATGGTAAAAAAGCTTTCATAATGCAGAAGAAAAGCCTTTGTATAACCAAGTTAAAATGATATATGCTTTTCCTGTTAAATATAGGGATGAGTTTAAATGGATTCACATTATCATTTTGTTTGCAGCTGTCAAAAGCTCATTAATTTTAAGTCAAACTACCTAGCTTGCTGCTTCAAATTGCTTTTAAATTACACATGTGCTGATCAATCTTGAAAAGCGAAATTAAAAACTCAACTGAGGGCACATTTCAAGGCCACAGATACAACACTTAATTCTAATCTGTTTCTCACAGGCTAACCTCCCACCTCCAGCATCTCTCCACTTCCCGGCAGAACTGGGGGGAGAGGAAATTTGAGTGACTTAAATATTTCTGGGAGGGCGGGGAGGAAAGGAAAAGGTGGAAACAGGGAACTATATTTAAATAATGACCTATTTGCATGACTTAGTTTAAACTGTTAAAAACAAACTTAGGAAGATGTGATGCTGAGATAATTGGTACTATCATAACGTGTGATTTTTCAAGGAGACTTGCTCCTGTTCCAGGGTAAGTCCCTCTCTGTTCCACCTGAGCACAGCACGGCTTGACCTGGGATACAGAATGATGTGCAGGAGAGCTCTTGGCCGTCAGATTCTTCACTTCTTTTTTTAATATCTCTGACCAGCAAACTGCAGAAGTTATTTAGAAGTTACGTGTACCTGTGCCTTGATTGAGTTGTAATTTGTACTGAAAAAGCTTGAGAATTGCTCCACTAGATCAAACTATTTGCCCTTGAAATTTGGCCTCATTTACCAGGATCTTCAGAGGAAGAAACTTGAATAATTTCCTTGAAAAATCACTGAACCCTCAAAACTTTCTCTGTAAACAGTGTTTTACATTTCCAAAGGCCCTTGGTTAGCAGTTTGTTCTTTGAAGTGAAAGCTTAATGCCTTCCAAAAGAGATTACGTATTTTGTCTAGTGCAGCTCTGTGTGCATTAACGTCTTTGGGCTCAGTTCTGCCAGTCTGCTGCTGTCCCACCAGCGGGTCTGCATACTGTTTCTTCCTCTGATAATGTTACATTTAAATGTAATAAATTTTAGCCAGTTAATTATGCACAATATCTTTTAGATTTTTTTTTTTTTTTAATTTTGGTGCTCAGTCCTTCCTCATCTACCATGCTCTTTCACATCAGTTTTAGCAGCTGTAATGTCTATATTCCTGATGTTGGTTTTGCTTTAAAAAAATGACACGAAAAGATCCTGCAGTGACTGAGCCTCCGTGGCATCTTCTGTATCTTAGAAGGAGAGAAAATCGGTGTGAAAGTACTGCTGGCAAAGCTGGAAACAGCTTGCACCATACTCTTCCCTGACGATATACCGACTTCTTTGGGGCATTGCGCTTTCTAACTGATATTTGACTGCAATGGATATTTTCATAGCTGTCTGCAGGAAATGGAGGTACCTTCTGTTCCTCTTTGGGGGTTGTATAAAAGAGAACTGAAACCCCGGGACTGTCAGAAGTATGAGAGCACAGTGCCTGGGAATCGCTGCTGGTTTATCTCCAGCCTGCCCCCGTAATCCATACAGTACTAGTGTTTTAAGTAATTAATACTATGCAGGATGCTTTGGTGGCTGAAGATGTTCTTTAAGAACGGTTTTGCTCTGTGTACGTTTCTTGAAATTGGACTTAAAGGTGCTGAAAGGAGAAAAAAGATGATGTTAGAAAATTCCCTCTGGGGGAGGGCTGTGATTCTTACTTTTTTAAAAGAGAAATTACCCTGCTTGCAAAATGAGGTGAAAGGTATTCCAGCAATAGATTAGCAAAAGAAGAATATTTTGGGTTTTGAGACGGTGCATTTATTTACCTTAGCCCTTGTGGCAAAGTAGGACCCTCAAGCGACTCTGTATTTTTGGAGACCAAGCTCATTTTGGACTTCTTGGAGGGTGGATAAATAAGAATCCACTGTTCCCGTCCAGCCTGGTTCTGGTCTGCCGAGATCTGTCCCCTCCGGAGAGAAACTGTTCAACTCCTTAAAAACGATGCAGTGTGATTTGGGGAGAGACCATCCCTGAGCTTTTGTCCCCGGCACACCTCGTTCCGAAAGCCGGGCTGTGGCTGCCGCCCCGCGGGACGCTGCCGTGGCGGGGAGCTGTAATCGGAACCGGCTCCGGAGCGTGGGAAAGGAAGGAACTATCCTGCCGGAGGGCGGTTGCAGAAATATGCCCAGCTGTCAAGGGGCCGGGGGGGAAGCAATGTTGTGTCAATTTTTCAGCTAGAAATGCATTCACAGCTGTGTACCAGTTTGCAGAGGTGTGTTATATACTTTTTTTTTTTTTGGCCTTCATACCTGAATTTATATATATTTCAAACTCTAAATTTAACGACTTCTACTGAACGTAGTCTCCTTCAAAACCTCCAGGTTCTCTTCTCTTACAGCTGAACACAAACCGTGCTGTTGTCCTGTGCTGTGTTACACAGCCCCATATCTATCCAACAGCACTTTGGGCAGCTTTTAACATCTTAACTGATGATGTTACTATGCAAAGACATGTTGAAAGTTTGGTGGATTTCTGCTTATTCATTTGGCGTATTGCTCCACGTGCAGTAATGTTTGTCACGGTGTTGGTGTGCGGCTGTCCCGCAGGAGCTCTGCCAATGCTCCGTCCCGCCGCTCTCATCCCTTGCTGCCCCCAAGTAACTGGTATCCTCATCACTGATTGGATCCATCAGGCTTGATTTTTATTAAGCTGCTTGCAAAATATGTTTCTGAAGCTGTCAGCGGCTCAGACGCGTGACAGTTACTTCCCCAAAATACGCGTGCTCTACCTGGAAGTGAATAGCTGTGTTCTCGTCCTCATCCCTGGGCTTTCGCCCGTAGAGCTAAACCCCGTAATAACCGTTGCATGACTGGTGATGGAAACATCGCCTTTGTAGCAAACACAAAGTAAGGGCCTGACGTGGTTCAAGTGGTTTTCAGGTGCCTGGGCTGTATTACAGAAAATAGCATATCCTCAGTTACTGCTCTCTGTGTTTTGTTACGGCCAAGAAATAGAGGCGGGTGATTCAAGGTCAATGGGAGAGCAGTCCGGCGGGGTGTGTTGATGGGTATCTGTTAGTAGAGTTTGTGGTAGGATCGCTTTGAAGATGTTCCTTTTATAAAAGTACACTTACAGAAAATGTTTGTATTGTATTTTACTTTTAAAAACATTTTAAAAAACCCCAAAACCTAAAAGGCTTGCCCTGCAAAGAATGATATGCCCCTTTGATGGTACTTTAATGCTTAGGTGTATATGCTGCCTTATTAAGTAGATGGACAAACTGAAGTGCGATGGAGAATAGGTGCTGTATCGCAGTTCCTCCTCGCACATGGAGCTTCAGAGTTAAAATTGGAGCTGGGATATTCTGTCTTCCTTCCAGTAGCTGGATTATTCTCCTAACAAGGAGAATGAAATATGCTCTGCAGCCTCTCAGAGAAATAGTCCTCTTACACAGTGTGTGGGGGTGAATTTGTATTATTTTCCTGTGTTTGGGACCAGGTCCAGCAGCCGCTGGGATGGAAGGAGGCTGTGCCTTCTGGCAGAGCAGGCTCAGGCCCTTGGACTGCCTCTCGAGAGTCATTTGGTGTTTGTATACGCAGAATGCCGACTTTAATTATATAAGAAATGTGTATTCACACTGTCTGTATTTTAACACTACTGCTTTTGCCATGATCAGAGTGGAAACTTGATGGTTGGGCAGATTTTCAAACTGTTGTATCTGTATATGAGGCATGCTGCTGTTAATACAATTATCAGCCTCAAATGTCCTGTTTAACACTGTGTTTTTTTCTAAGATTAATGTATTTATGTGTTTTCAAAGGCAAATTTTTTGTGAATGTCACATAATTAAAGCTTCTAGGAACTTAGGTACGTTGCTATTTTAATAGTACTAGAAATTTGAAAACTTTTATTTCCCAGTTTATAAACTTGGGTATGTGGACTCCCCAGCAGCGTACCCCTAAACTAGCAGGCTGGTTTACTTAAGCTCTGTCCTTAGTTGCTTGAGAGAATCTTCTGCAGGGGTAATTCAGACAACGTGTGGGCTTCTGCCCTGTGCTGAGGGCACTTCTTGTCTCAAGACACATGTCCTACCTTGTCCCTCTCTCTTATGAGGGAAGGGAGCATGGGGAGACTAACTGGTCGAGGTCCAGTGTTGGGTAATGTACATTTTATGTATCTCTTCGTGTCTATACATGTATAGAGATTGATTCTTACAGCTAAAAGAGACTTATCAAAGCTAACAGAACAAGACAAATAGACTAAAATATTTTTCATGTATTATTTCTTGTATATGAATAACAATGATAACCTGATACAATATTGGTAGACAAAGTTCATGGACAGTTTGAATGGGAATAAAACGAGGTGTGATTTTAAGATTTGAAGGGAAAATTCAGCCTGTTGATGTTTAGTGTCCAGGGGTGGAGGTGGCTTGTGTCAGGAAACAGAGCTGTTTGGGGAAAGCAAGAGGAAGAGAACAGATAATTGTGAATTCAAGAGAGGGCTGTGGTGATGCCCGGGTTGAGAGGCAGATGGGTGAGGTTACAAAAAACCCACAGAAAGGGCAGGGTTTGAAAGGTGGAAGTGGGCTTGCAAGTTCCTGGCTCTGCTGGTCATCACCTTCTCGGTATAACCAGGTGCAGGGCAGAAGTTGCAGCTGGTAAGGGCGATGGGCTGTCTTGTTTCTGCTTCGAATAAGAAGAACCTGAGTCCGGAGAACACCATGCAAATGTATCCTTACATGCATTAAAGACTTTGCTATAAAAATCATTTTTATGACAAGTTCTGCTCTCATTTTTTTATGAATTGAGTCTGGCTGTGCTGTAGCTTTCACTTAGGTAAGCACATTTCCTGATTGCCTTTCGTTTCGGGACACTCCGTGGTTTTGATGGTAGTTATTGAAGGTTGCTTCAAAATACAAGAATGAAACGAAAAAGCTGAAGTTTTCAAGAAAATACTGTATTTTTGCTGAGTATTTTTCACTGGAGGTGATAACAAGCACATCTGTTGATGCCTAGTAGGCTGCTGCTCAACCCTGACTTGAGGAACCACAAACACCCATTGTGTTGGGCAACATGGCTGGCTCTGGAGCTCGCCCGTCATACAGCGCCGAACACTGAAGCTATTCACGGTGTCCGGTTCAAGGGGCTGACAGCAATCTTTATCTCTGCATAGAAACTAGAATTTTCCTCTGGGACAGAAGCAACAAAGCTCGAGGGGAAAAATGACCGTGTTCAGCATCGATGCGTTTCATCCTGTCAACGGCAAGGCAGGAGCGTAGGGAAGTCCCCTCTTCCCTGAGCCAAAGGCAGGTGGTGTCAACTCTTCAGTATCTGGGGCTTATGGCTGTGTTTTATATACGTTTATCTTCCTCACAAGTGAGGGAGATCTTTTTTTTAATCTCATTTGGTCAGAAGGGAATAATGCTTTCCTTAAAGATTCCTTGTAGTCTTGGTCTTTAAATTTCTTTGTTTTTTAAAAATACTTATTTATTATATATGTGTTAATGAATTGTCTCTATGGAATATAAATGCAGTTTCAAAATACTGTTGTGATCTCAGGTAGAAGGAAAGGCAAAATTTTTGGCTAGTTTCAGCATCTAAAATCAATAGTTAGAAATGAAACAGCATGTGAACATCAGAAGTACTACTGCATTTGCTGAGAATTGGTGGCGTGTCAGAATTTGCCGCTTAGGGATTTGCAGCAGTTGAGCAGTAGCTAATACATTTTCAAAAGTATTAAACAGATTCTGTTAATTTTCAGGGCCAAAAGGAAACAAAACTCGGAAACCACAGAGGCATTTGTGTAATTTCTAACTCTGTGTTTAAGAATTCCCATGGGAACCTCTTAAAACCAACAGGTGTTTTCTAGCTTTTTAGGTCTTTAGTGTTTTCTAGCTTTTTAGGTCTCCCTGGAAACATATAAACTGCATCGCATGCCTGCTCTTTGATCAGAGTCTTTAAATACTGAAACTCTCGTTTAATTGCAACACACGCTGTTTGGTAATATGAATTTGTGAAATAGCGTCTCCTTAAAATAGCTTCATACCTAGGTCATGGTAAATACATAATCAAATTCAAGTTGTACCAGGATAGTAAGTAGTGGTAATTGTTGTAGCAAAATTAATTTTGGGATTCTTGGGACAGCGGTGGTGTTGTGTTTCTTCTTGTTTTTTTTTTGTTTTGTTTTATTTTAATTATGACAAAAGTTAAATAATTGAGCAAGGATGATGTTTATGGCAGCAATTCCCTAGTGTTGCTGAGCCCCAAAATAGGAGATTTCTCTGTACTGAATCCCCGTAGCCCAAGTTGCTTCTGGATTGCTTGGCAGCTGTTCATTTTATTTTATTTTTTCCCAAGGCGTGCAAGCAGGTATTGAATATGTTTATGCTGTCATGTCTTTCTCTAGGAAGAATGGGCAAATGAGGCATTGCCTGTTTATAAAGTTTCTGGAACGGTAGAATCATTTGTGTGCTTTGTTTCCAAGCAAACAAAGTCAGGACAATGGAGAAAGGATATTGTTATTGGGCCTCTGGGACTCTACTACTGCATTTTATTTTGAAATAGCCTTTAATATTTCTGACCTGATATCCTGAGCAATATAACAAAATTCCAAGTGGACAGCTAGCTTTCCTTGTTTTGGAAATGTCTCTACTTCCCCCCATTTTTTTTTTTTTTTTTTAACTTAAGATGCAGGTTATTTTCTTAATGTCAGAACAGCTTATCTGCTGGTGGTGCACCACTGTATCTGAAAAGTTCAGCAACAATTAATTCTCAACACAAATCAAACCAGCTGCTGTAGTCTCAATGTCCTGCCAGAAGGTAAAGCAGAAAGTAAACAAAGGAAAATAAGTTATGCAAATAAATAGCATCGCAAGAGGGAGCATTGAGTATAGGGTTAGATGACGGATGTTGTTTGAGACTGTCTTGAGTGTCCGTCCACGAGCTTTCAGCCAGGTAGGATCAAGTCTTTACAAAACCGTTTCGGATCTTCCACTTGCATCTGAATGAACGAGGAACCTTTATAGTGTTGAATCCTAGAGGGGACTCAAATTCTGTCATGGCCTTGTGGTCCAGAGATCCGAATCCAAACTATTTCTCCTTCCACCCTTGAGTAGTATTAGCGGGCATTATTCCATAGATGTCTGTTAAAACTTTATTTTAAAAGGTTGTTTCATGTTAACTGAATGCCCTGGGGCGGGCAGGGGTCCCTCGCTCCAGCCTGAAGGAAAGCGCTTGAACGGCACTTCAACACAACAGTCCGGTTTGCTGTCTGGGTTTAATTTAGCAGATTTGGGGCGTTTTCTGGGGTTATTTTTGTAAGAGAAGGAA
>NW_009234198.1:0-10647 GCF_000690835.1 Fulmarus glacialis | reverse complement strand
AATGCCGAGCAGTTGTTACTGCGCGTGGGTGGGCTGTGTCTGGGCAATGTTGCACTTCATTTCGGTTCATCTCTCGGGGGATACCTTCTCTTCATTTATTCAATAACATGTTTACTGTTAGCATTTATAAAAAAAATTCTCCTGGTTTTCATTTTCCTTTTACAATGTTTCTGCATAACAAATGGAACAAATTTATTGCATATTCTCACTGAGTTAACCTCAGTTGCTGGTAACCCACGAGGACCAGCCAGGAGCCAACTTAGTCTGTGCAGGCTCTATTTCAGCAATACTTCTCCTACCCTTGAAATAAAAAGTTTACTGGTATTGTGAAATAATGCATGGTGTTGTGAACATACTGGGTATATTGTTGCATGGTATTAAGACACTAACAGGGATAGATATCTGGGCTAATGTTGTGGCATTCTGTGCTGTTTCCTTTCAAGGCTTAGGCTATGTAATTTTGGGAGTGCCTCTGATGCCAACCTCGTGGGGATGGTTTGTGCAGGAGCTTTCTTAAATTTTTGACTGAGGGATAAAGTGATCATTCCTGGTAATGATAAAAAGATATTTCTGTCGTTCACGTCTGTTAGGAGGATGAGGATAGTTGTCAGATACGAAATGACCATTAAAAGAAGAGGTAAGAGTTGCTGTCAAAATTCTTTTTCATGATCATGTACAGAATTTGCCACATGTCTGGAGAAGTCTCATTGGCAAATGTAGGTTTTGGAGAAGAGGAGCTAAGGAAAGGTGCTGCTCTTTACAGTAAACGCAGGAGGAATGAAGAGAGAGAAATCCTTCCTTAAATGCACAGATGTACTTGCTGTAGTAAAAGTGACTCTGCATATTGTCTCAAAAAGATTTAAAAAAATTTCTGATGTTTAGGGGAGTTTTTGATGACTTGGTCGTAGACATTTTCCAGCATTTGTCCTATCATTTCATTTCTGAAGGCTTTGGGCTGGCGTGTGGTTCTTCTCTTTGGTTTCCCCCCCCCCCAGCTGTGGTTTAGCTGGTGAGAAGCTGCTAAACCGGTCATAGCTCTGAGGTCGTGGCTTCCGGAGGGCCCTGAATTGTAGGTTGAAGGATGAGAATAGTCAGATGTATTTAAAACTAGACCCCTTTGGCTGCTGTCCCCCTGAAACAGGTCTCCCTGGGAGTTGTGGTTGCACTTTGGGCCCTTTACACTCCATAGGGAGATGTAACGGAGGAGTATGTATGACCCAAGAGACTGCGTGTTGATTTTCTGCCACATCCCTAGAGGGTGGACAGTCGTTCTTGGTGTGGCCTGTCAGTCTCTTGAGCGATTCACGTCATTGTTGCTGGTTGGTGGACCTGCCTGCTGAGTCCCATCACTGTCTCTGTCCCTCCTGTAGCTTCAGCCTCGGAGCAAGTGGGAGAGAAGAGCACACGAGCAGAAAAGGCCTTTCTAAGCTGACTAATTTCTAGCTCTGTGGTGTTTATACTTGAATTCATCCATGTCATCAAATGGCCTCAAGTTGCGCCAGGGGAGGTTTAGACTGGACGTTAGGAAAAACTTCTTTACTGAAAGAGTGGTCAGGCCTTGGAACAGGCTGCCCAGGGAAGTGGTGGAGTCGCCATCCCTGGAGGTATTTAAAAGACATGTAGATGAGGCGCTTAGGGACATGGTTTAGTGGGCATGGGGGTGTTGGGTTGACAGTTGGACTTGATGATCGTAGAGGTCTTTTCCAACCTTAATGATTCTATGATTCTATGTAGGCCTATCTGACCACCAGTATTGGAGGGAAAGGTTCATTTGACAGACAGGCTGTGTTATTTGAGCCTTTTGAAGGCAACCAAGTCACAGAGGGTGTTTTCTTCATGGAAAAATAGACAGTCTGTGCCAACAGCTGGGCATAACTCTCCACTGTTTAAGGAGAAAAGACTGGGGCAGCAGAAGAGCCCATGCAGTCAAGTTTACCCCTTGACTTCAAAACCCTGTCATATGAGGACTTCACTCTGAAAAAAACGCATGTAATACATGCATTAGAAGTTATGGGACTTTGGAGGTGGTAGGAGTCAGAGTAGTGGTGATCATCCTTAGCCTTGAGCAACTCCTGGACACCTCAGAAGATATGTCGGTGTTCATTATGTGTTTCAGCTTGGAGTTGTAGAACTCCTTCCTCATCATATTTTTGCAAAATAGTGAAAGTCCCTGTGAAATCTTGTCTTTTTGAAAGGACATTTATCTGTTTTCATTTCACCCCCCCCACCGGTAGTTTTTGTTTTGCATCTGGATTTCTGGTTGTTTATCCAATCTTCAAACATGAACATCTGACATGCTCCTGGAGCCAGTAGTAATAATGACTTAAGGAAGAATGAAGTTCACCATTTCTCTTTGGATAATTGTGTGGAAGAATAGCTGAAATAAGCAAAAACTGATACAAGTTTGAGTTTTCATCTCCCACATTAGGCAAATAGTGGTTCCGAGTTTTTACAGGAAGATCTCAGGATATCAGCGTCCAAGTAAAAAGGTCAAGTCCCTGCAGGGCATATCCAGTATATTCAAATGAAGGAAACTTTGTATGAATGCGAACATGAAATGCTCCCCGAGGGCAATAGCTTTTACTTATCCCTTCAGTGTTACAGAAAACAAACTTGGAACCAATTTCTGCTCTTTAAAGCATCACTGCGAGTCTCTGGAGGATGCTGTCCTCCTTCCTGCACATTTACAAGTCTCCAGGGAAGGGTCCTGTCCATGTGAAGCTGGAAGTTTCTTCTGCACTAAGGCAGAGAAACAGTTTATTCACATCACATTTGTTCTTAAACAGAAAGGAAGAAAAGGCTATAGGTTAACTTGGCATCAAAGCACATTTATAATGAAAATTGGCAATCATAAGGCGGGGGGGAAAGTCATGTCTTCTGGACTGCAACATTGGACGATAAAAGAGTTATTGAATCTTACTGATTGATCGTGGAATGGTCAGGGCTAAAGCAAGGCTGTGCTAGAATGAAGATGAAGGTGATACTTAAATGTTTCCTGCTGTTGAGATACGTGATTGTGAGAATCCTGTTGTGATAAAACTTAATGCCTCAGAAACAGGGGATTGTATGTACTTATCTGGAAGTTACCTTTCTTTCAAGCTGATAAAATTCTGAGGAGAATAAAAATAGAAATTGCCATCCACTGACTTGTGTCATCTCATTTGGAACAGGTTTTTTAGGCACTCAAGTTGATGGAAAAATATATTCTTTAAATAATATTTAATGCAATCTGTCATGTTTGTGAAGTCGAGTTGAATTGCATGGGCTGTGGAAGAGGGAATTGAAGGAAATGACTTGTTAACTCTTCCCGGTGATCTGACAGCGTGGATGCTGCTCCCAGGCTGCAGATGAGTGTCCGTTGGAGCAGACCTGACCTGCCAGCGCCTGTCTCCGGGATAGGAAAGGGGTTAATGCTTCTGTTTGCATTACACTGGAAAAAAACTATTCTGAAGTCTGTGCAAATGGTTCACAATTTACTTGAGTGCCAGGCGGAGATGACTGCAGGACCCGCAAGCAGAGCCCACGTTTCCCAGCTCCGCGGAGGAGCTGCTTCGCTCATCCCAGTCGGTCTTTCTGGTCCGTTTATCTTCCCTTTTGCCCACAGGGAGCCGTTATGTGCAGGAGATTTTTGGACAGGAAAAGTTACAAACTAAACAGAAGAGACAGACAAAGGCTGAAATAAATGAACTAACAGCGTTCTTGTTTGGTCGGTTTGAATGAAGGCTGTTGTGGTTATATGAATGTCGTCTTCCAGCAAGAATTTGTTAATAGGTTTCTGCCTGTCCTCAGTTACTTATTCATGCCCCTGAGCTGCCGCTCACTGAAGACGTATAATGTTGTTATTTGCGGGCTGTAAATCAGATCAGGGAAATGTTTCCTGGCCTCTTGCTTTCATATTTTAAACATTTATTTATTTATTTAAACCCAGATAGTTTGCTGTAAGCCAGCCCGAGAAACAGTTACACCAACACCAGTGGTGGTGTGGTGCGGAGCGGCTGAGATGGCTCTCGGCTACGGAGGGAGGGGAGAAGAGAAGGGAAAAAAAACCCCATGAGTCTTTGATCTCGGACATTGTTTTTATTGCTGTTTGTATTCATGCACATGCTGCACTCTTGTTTTCCTGATGCTGTGAGCTGGGCTTCCGTTCAGCGTAATGCTCAAAAGAAGAAAGAAGATCCCCGATGGCTATGTGGTACATAGCTACATCGCAACTGGTGGTTGTATCTTAACGCTGCCACACAAAGGCAAAAGTAAAAAAATTGAACAGGAAGAAGAATAACCTAGTTATTACTAAATCGATACGAAACTCGATGAGGAGAACCGTGTTTCCGTAAAAGCACGGGTGGCCGTGAAGGAGCCGCCCTTTCCTCGGACGGTGGCAGAAGGTGCCTTGGCCAGTACTGCCCTTAGGGTGGAGGGAATTGGCATTGCCCAATACCCCGAGATTATGACTGCAATTTGGTGCTTCCCCTGGATATCCCTGTTTGAGAGCACACTCTTGTACCACCTAGCTTGTCATGTTTGTGCTTCGTGTGACACTTCTCTGATTGTCCGGGGGGGAATTGCCTTGGTCTCAGTAATCCTTTCTGAATGAGCATGTTATCAAACCCTAACGTTATTTCCAGACGTTGCAAAATAGAGTTGTTTTTGAGACGTATATTGCCACATATTGATGCAGAGCTTAGTCATCAAGTTTTTCCTCCTGTTAATTTGTTAAGTAACTATTTAAAACTCTTCGATAACAGATGCATCTTGGCTATTTAAAAGAGGGGAAAAAAAAAACCTCCTATGTCCTCTGTGTATATGTCCTATTGTCTTCTTCAGAATTACAATTTCTCCTCCGACACGGAGGGTAAATCTAGAGCTTCTAAAGCAGAACCCTAAAATGTTTGCTGCAAACACACATCCCTTGTTAACTAGTATTTACATAAAACATGCTGACACCACTTTGGGGAGATTGAGTAGGATGCTTTCTCAGCTGTTGAAATTTGCACACGAGATGGAAGATGTTTCGTTTAAAAAAAAAAAAAAAAGTTAGCTGAATATTTTTTCCATTTATTCCCATGTGTCAAAATCAAAGCAGCATTTCTCCAGGCGTTTTGCCCATTTTCTTTTTTTGTTCCTCTTGTTCAGTTGTTTGGATTTTTTCCCCTGAAGGTTGGGATTTGTTTTTTTTTCTCTTAATGGAGGAATTCAATTGCTTAATAAGATAAATACATGTAAAAATGCCTTTTAGACAGAAATGAACATAATATTACTAGTTCTGGATTCCTGTTCATTTTTAGTAGTACTTTTAAATTCATTCTTTTATTTATCGGTATAGGCAATGGTGAACTAGGGACAGCCGGTGGGAGACCTGCGAGACTTCACTATTAGCGTCCTCCTGCTGTAAGAACAGTAATGAAAAAGATTACAGTTATAATGTCTATTTTACTTCTACACATTCTTCTACCTTGTGAGTTTTCTAATATGAAGCCCCTTCTGTGCTAACATTTTAGTATGTGGTTGCTTAGTTTATTTTGGAGCTGTATTTCAAAAGCCTCCTGTCAAGGAGGAGAACTCCCAACTTTCTTAATCTTGAAATGACTCCTTAAAAGCATAAAATAGAATCTTATCTTTTTTCCTTGCAGTGAGGAAAAACATTCCCTTTCTCATTTCTTTGTTTTTATTTTCTCCGTGTAGATGCTAGTGCTTCTGGCCACTCAGAAACTAGAACAAAATCTTTTTTTAGAAACTAGAGCAGAATTTTCATAATAAACCTGATCTCGTACAGATTCAGAGCCTCCTTTGGGGGGAAGTGAGGCAAGGAAGCTGGAATTAGGAAGGTTTATAAGCAATGTAATTTCAAGGATCCATATTCTAAAAAGTCTCCACAGATTTGCTACTGCTGCCTGGATTAGAAGACCCTTTAATTTGCTTTTAATTAAAATGCTTTTCATTTATTCTGTGCCTTCTTCAAAGGTCCCAAGGCACCTTACAAACTTGTGATTATATATGAAATGCAAAATCCATATTCATGCGATGCTGAGGTTTCACGTTGAAGTTAAGGATGAAAAAGAGTTTTACCCTCCTTTTTTCTGTTAGTATTTTTAGAACCTCAATCCCCCATTACAGTGCAACTTTTAAGGCACTGTGGTTGTACGTGTTTGATCTCAATGAGATTGCACTCCAAAGTGTAAACATTGACCTTCCATAAATATCTTATCTGAATAATATATTTAAATAGCCAAGGCTTTATTTTTGCAGCCTCATTAAGTTGGAGGAAAAAATCATGTAAATACCTTTATTTTTTTAAAAATGGATAATGCGCCTATTGCAGAAAAGTCCAAACCAAAATGCTACGAAAATGATACAGTAAAGTGGAAACTGTTACATAGCTTGTAAGTATAGTGAGGTTACACTGATTTTCTTCTAAATAGCTGATCTTAATACAATGTAAATATTCAGAAATGAAGAAAAACCTTTCCTAAAGATGACTGTACTGCACTACATTTTACATGTGTACTCCACAATAACTACTAAAGAACAGAAGAAATAGGGTGGTCAACTGGGAAATACCCACATTTTAAATGACTTTTGTGGTGGTTTCTTTCTTTTTTGTTATTTGCTGTGGAATTAAACCTGATGATCAGCATGGAAACCTGAAGAAGTCCAAGGAGTAGTATGGATAATGCAGTCTCAGGTAGGAATTTGATGCCCCAGCTAAGGTGATGGTGATGGAGCCAGCGCTGGAGAGAGGAGCAGCGGAGAGAAGGAGACTGGCAGGAGCAAGGATGCACAAATGCTGATTTTTTCCAGAGACTGGAAAAGTTGCTTTTATGTTGGTTCTTTTTGTTTTGGAAGAAGCATAAACTTGTAGTGGCAGAGATGCTGTGATCTCTTTTTCATGCTCATGAGTTTAAACAGCTCTTATTAACATTGGGACGTTTCGAGACGACCCACAGTCTGCTGGAGGCAGAAGTTCTCTGTGTGCTTTTGCACAATGTAGGCAGTTGTACAAATTCAGAAACTGTACCATGAGTTTTTAATATGCAGTAATTAAAATGGAAAAATAGAACAAAGTCCTTAAAAACAATTTAGACATATTTATTTCATAATAAAATTGTGTCTTGAAAAAATGGGTCTTCTACTTGTCGAAGAAGAAAACCTGAAACTTTGGTTGTTTATAGAGAGACAGAAATTTCACTGTTTAAGTTAGGGTAAGCAAAATGCCATTTTTGACATTACACTGTTGTTTGAGGATATTACACCAGAGTTGTGAGCAGCATATTTTCTTATAATACCGTTTTTGTTTTCCAAATGAATACAGCAGTGTTGGTTTCTACGGAGGAGTTATTCATGAGGAGTTCACAGAACTTGCTCAGGATCTGGGAGGAGGGCAGATGGCTGTGCTCAGCAGTTTGACTGAGGGTGGGATTTTTGGGGTTTTTTTGGGGGTTAGCTTTTGAAAAGTTGGAATCTTTGCGTGGATATCTAATGTACACTTTAAAAAACCTGATGTGATCGTCTACAATTCCACAGCCTGTTGGCAGTCATCTGCCAAAGCTGTCCAGGTAGCGTAGAGGTGGTGCTGGTGGAGACTGCGGTTGAGTAGCAAGAACTGAGTGATCCCAGTGAACAACTTTGACTTGTGGGATTTCCCTCCCTAACACTTGAATGATTCAATTTGAGGCTTATGGGTTTTTTTGTTTGTTTTTCTTCCACCACTGTTTCCCAAACCTGTTCCCCATCTCCTGCTCTACAGTCAAATCCATAAAGTCTCAGTATAACTGGTCAATAAAGGTGACTGAACATGTGAAGGCTGGTGTTTGGTGAAGCCTTAGTGAAACACTTTGCAAGGCAGAGTGTCTCCTTCTCCCCCTCGTGTCCTCTTCTGTCCTCGGTGGTTTATGGGGGCAGCGGATTTCTGGTGGTTGAGTCTTCAGACCTGGAGTAGCTTGTTTCCAATGAGAAGTTTCTTGCAAACTTTGGCCTGAGAATCCATGGATTTCTGTTTTCTGGAAACACATTAGGCAGTAGGAACACTGTATTTTAAAAGTACAAATGACAGTTGCAAAGTAAAACTGAAAAGGCCTTTAATTTCTTTTTTCTTGCTTTTAGTTGACTCTTACCTTGAGTAATATGTTTGAATTAGAAGGCTGGTTATACCCATCCTATGAAACCCCTGTGTTCTGTTGCTCTGTAAATAGATTACAGTAAGTGGCTGGTTTGGGACTGTGTTCATCCGAGACCAAGAAACATGCCGCTGCAGGGTGATTTCTTGTGAAACTGTAGGCCTTTGAGACGAGGGATTTAGCGGCAGCTATCCACGTAACAGCTTTATTAAGGGCCGGTTTATGCATTTGTGGTGAAAACCATAGCAGTTGTGTATTTTCAATGACTTTGCAAGGCATCTGTATTGCATCTGCTGTGCTTCATTGTTTCATTTAGGCACAGATGTTAGAAAAATGACTGAATGGAGTTATATAAAACTCCAGTGGAAGTTATTATTCTCTTTGAAATTAGGATGGTGTCATCTTGTTTTGGCTCCAGGGAAGTTAGATGAAATGGGCTTCCTAGAGGAACATCAAATACCACAATTTGCAGCTGAGTGTGACCCCAGATGCTTTGTGAGAGCTCACTGCTCTCCATCCCTTTAGTAGTGCTACCACCGTGTGGCATCGGCGTGAATTATGATCCCCGGGAAAATGGCATTTATGTTGCGTGTCGCTGCCCGTGGGAGGGCGTCGGCATCAAATGAAGTGCCATCGTGTTGGAAATCCAGTTGGAGACATATCCTGCTGTCCTGATGTGCTGCTTCAGGACAAAAGAGTGTGGAGAAGTGCCTGTAAATTAGATAGACTTAATGAACAGCCTTATAGGCTTCCCACGAAGCAGTGTTCACTGCTCTTTAGGCAGTGCCGCTGTATTTTGAAGGCGAGGGGAAGGTATGCGGAGGGGAGATTCCCGAGATAACCCTTGTAACTGCTGAGGGTTTTGGCCAGGTCTGGTCTGGTGCAACTTCACCTCTCTGCTATGATCAGGAGTTCATCTGTGTGTTTATCCAAAGCTGGACATGCAGCGAATGCTTCAAAGTTGTTGTCATCTCGTTCATGCAGGAAAGGAAGTTCCTTAATGAGCGCAGGGTAAAAGTCATTTTCGTAATTACGGTTCTAAAATAAATTTAGGAAATACTTATGACTTTGCTTGACAGTCCCTGGAAAACCTAATCTAAGGCCCAGCTTTCCACAGAAGATTGGACCAGGTGGTCTCCAGAGCTCCTTGCCAACCTCAGCTTTCCTGTGAACAATTTTAAAATCACTTGGCATGTTTCTTTCAGGACTTGCAGCCGTTTCAGTAGATGCAATTAATTAATTTCAGGTGGAAAAGGGTGCTTAAAAGAAGCCTTGAGGGGGCCCATGTAAACTGGTTTTAAGCATTTTTCTTTTTTTTTTTTTTTTTTGGGAGGGGGGTGCAGACCCCTTTTAATGCATGCATTAATGCAGGATGAGAAACCAGCGTATTAGAAATAAATGCAGTTGCACACCCGTCAGTGGGCATCCGAGTTGAGCTGTTTGTATTTCTGCTGCATTGAGGTGTAGTGACATTTGCCAGTTCGTCTCTCTTGAGTGCTTGTGGCAAATGGTCAAAGCACTAGCAATTGAAGTCTGATGAAATAACTGCAGGTCTTTAAGCATTTTGTATTCATAAAGAAGCAATTTTTGTTGTTTTTTTTTAAGATGCAGTACAAGAGTTGGATGTTAGTTAACGTAGTCCTGATTTTGTATTCTGTATACATCTAAAACATCCTAACAAACATCCTTTGTACGTCAAAAACATAGAAGGCATGCAAAGCCTGACCTCTGAACACAGTGGTTTTTTCCTGTTTACATTGGCCAAGACCCTTAAAAAATTATTTATTTTGTCATGAAGAAGACTACCAAATAAGTTCACATCTGTGGAAGCTTGTGTAAGGTAGATAGTGAAACTAGGCTTGTTCTGCATGTTCTTGGCCTTCCAGGAGACCATTCAGGACTTTTGTGTGATACCATCATCTTACCGTTGGAGCCACATGGGATCAAAATGAAATGACGGCTACTGCGCTCTAGCAGGGAGCAAACTCAGAAGTCTGATTTGCACAGCAGCTGGTCCTCATTTAATCTGAACAAACATGAGAGCAAAGGTCTTTATCCGTAATTTTTCCACTGGATATTTTTCCGCCATATATTCATACGTAACATCTCTGCCAGTGACCTGGATGATGGGATGAAGTGCGGGTTGGCAGATGGCCCCGCTTTGGGAGGAGCGGTTGCGGTGCTGGAGGACAAGGATGCTGTGCAGAGGGACATCAAAAAGCCTCCTGGCCTTGGCCAAAGCCAAATGCAAGGGCGTGAGGACGTGAAGGGCTTGCAGGGTGGGGACTGAACTGCTACTTGGAGGAAGGCAATGGAGAAGATGGAGCCAAGCTCTAACCCGAGGTGCACAGTGTGAGGACAGGAGGCAGTGGGCACAAGCAACTGGTTATATGGGGGGAAATTGCAACTGGTTATATGGGGAGAAGAAAATTCCTCGTGAGGATGGTGTGGAACACTGGAGCAGGAGGCCAGGGGGGCTGCAGCATCCCCTCCTCGGAGCCCCACCAGCACGAGCACATGTCCCAGCAGCCTG
>NW_009234197.1:0-766 GCF_000690835.1 Fulmarus glacialis | reverse complement strand
CGCGGGGGGGGGACACACACTATAGGGACATAGAGTCCTGGGGGACACTATAGGGATATACAGCCCCGGGGGGGTGGGCATAGCCCTGGGGGACACTATAGGGACATATAGGCCTGGGGGACACTATAGGGACATACAACCCCAGGGTGTGTGGGATGGGACCTGGGGGACACTATAGGGACACACAGCCCCGGGGTGACACACTATAGGGACATAGAGCCCTGGGGGACATACATTACAGCAGGGTGGGACAGGACCCTGGGGGACCCTATAGGTACATATAGCCCCAGGGAACACAAACTATAGGGACATATAGCCCTGGGGGACACACACTATAGGGACATATAGCCCCAGGGGGACACACACTATAGGGATATACAGCCCTGGGGAGCAGGGTGGGACAGGACCCTGGGGGACCCTATAGGTACATATAGCCCCAGGGAACACAAACTATAGGGACATATAGCCCTGGGGGACACACACTATAGGGACATATAGCCCCAGGGGGACACACACTATAGGGATATACAGCCCTGGGGAGCAGGGTGGGACAGGACCCTGGGGGACCCTATAGGTACATATAGCCCCAGGGAACACAAACTATAGGGACATATAGCCCTGGGGGACACACACTATAGGGACATATAGCCCCAGGGGGACACACACTATAGGGATATACAGCCCTGGGGAGCAGGGTGGGACAGGACCCTGGGGGACCCTATAGGTACATATAGCCCCAGGGGACACAAACTATAGGGACATATAG
>NW_009234196.1:16660-35568 GCF_000690835.1 Fulmarus glacialis | reverse complement strand
GGGGCGACGCGGGAGCCCCGGGCTGTGCTGGGGGCTGCGCCTGGGGGCAGCCGGCACCGGCGTCCCTCAGCTCTGGTGCATCAGGGAGAGCTTTGCAAAGGTTCACTCTCATCCCTAATTTGTCCCCTTTTCCTTAACTGGACTCCTTCGTGCAGCTAATAACGTGTGCGTGGGCTGCAAAGGCCTGGCTTTCTGAGATGCTCAGAGCTTATAGACCTTCTCATCACGTCTGTATTATGGGGGTTCAGGTAAAACTGCCTCTGCTCTTCTCTGGTTGCACAAACACATATGCACAGACATGTCTGGTTTAGCCTAAATCACTTAATTCGCTGATTTACTGAATGTCTTTTCTCTCCTTATTGCCAAGGGGCCACTGGCTGTTTTCTGTGGCTGATTTGTTTCGTGTGAGTCTCTATCCAGGATAGAGAAGCTAACAGTGCCTTTTTCAAGATGCCATATCAAAGGATAAGGGCAAAGGCATCACTAGCCACACTGGGCTGGCCTCCTTGGGCTGGGTCTCCAAATACACTCCAAGTGGGTCTGATGATGGTGTCATATTAACCAGACTGGTCCATATCTCGAAGGGGCAGTAACTGTCCCTAGCCATCATGGTCCCTATGTCTCCTCATGCCAGGACCTGTCTGCCTCAGTAAATACAGAGAGAGTAACGGGTTCAGAGAGAGCTGTCTAGTTGATCTTCCTAGTCTAGTGCTCCCCCGCCTTCCAGAGGGAAGGAGGTAAAAGGTGGCTCAGAAATGGAAAGGGCCGGTTGAAAGCTGGCAAAGGATATTTATTGATACGATTTTTATTTTTTAGAGAGGAAAAAAGACTCTTAATGATGAGAATAAGCTAGCACGTTGCATCTAACTCTGAGGAAAGTAAGAAACAGATTTGCCTGGATTCACTTGTATTAATGCCAGGCCGTAGCACATTGTCTGGTGCACTGAGCTGTGAAGAATGGCTAGTAGGTTTTGATTTGGGCAGACCTAATAAATGTGGGCATGGGCTGGTCCTCTCCCCAGCTGCCTCCACCAGCATGGACCACTGCAACATATCACTTGTTTCTAGCCTGGCATGTCATACCTAAACCAGGCAGAGCTACCCAGACAAGTCAGGACATCGGGACAGAGCAATCAGGTTCTTTGGCAGCTGCACTAATCCGTTTGCATATTTGCAGTCAGCTCCTCGTTTTCTGATGAGCCTGCAAACCTTGTTCATTTTGCTTTTGCAAGTGTTTTTGTTTATGCTTTGTTCCAATTAAATTGCTGTGAGATTGGGCAGGGATTGTAATAGCAGCCTTGTGTTCAATGCAACATCTCTGACAAATATCTTTTAAACTCATCTGTATATTAGTGGCTTTTTTCTCCTTATTGTTTTATCAACAGAGCGATCTGCATACAACAGCACGGATCCAGAGACAGGGTGTCTGAATCTAGATGAAGAGATAAAAGCACTATGAGGCACCCATGTTGGGTGGTTTTAACTTTGGTTTTATTAAGAAGGCTGCATCTTCTGAACCAAAACTGCCTCAGTTGATTTTGAGATGGCAGGGTCTTGCTCTGGCCAGACAAAATCTATGGGTGCTGATGATCTCATCTGTTACTTATTTTCCCTTGCATTTGTCCAACACTTTTAATCCCTGGTCCTGACTGAGTCTGGGACAAGTGAACAATTATCTCCTGTTTTGCAAACAGGACAACAGAAGCAGAGAGAGGCAAATCTACAAAGAGACAAGGATTCCTGCTCCTTACCCCCTGCTGCCTCCTGGAATGGTGGCAGTTCTCCAAGCACACACTGTGAACTGCTGTGGGATGGGTTAGACCCTGGGAAAGACTTTTAATGGCTGGGACAGTGAAACAATGGAATGGGGGGTCTCTGGATGGGATGGATCACGGAGGGCTCTGTAAAATAGAAAGCAGACAAATACCTATGAGGAATATTTTAGGCAGACCTTGGTGGTCTCCTAGGGGGTCTCTTGAGATTCCCATCAGCAAAATATTCTATGGTTTTTTTTTTCTTAGCAAATTTACTGTTTTTTTAATGCTAGCTTGAGGGCAGCCTCTCAGACCTGGTGCTGAAAATTTGCTACCACCTACCTGATTGTACTAGTTAATTAAGGACAACTTTTAAGTGCCTTTGGTCTTGTGACCACAGTCACCCTTATGTTTCTTTCTAGTGCATCCTGTGAGATAAAATCTTTGCTGTGGTACCTCAGCCTAAAAGCTAGTAGAGTTGGGGCTGCAGGCGATGCATGTCTATGTGACGCATGCATGCTCGGGTTGGCGTCAGTCATGGTGAGTAAGCATGGAGCGAGGCTAAGGCTGAGAATAATGCTTTTTCCTTCCGAGAGGAATTTGCAGTCAGTTTGAGAAGCAGATGCTTTTGAACACAGAGATGGCAGAGACAAAAGAGGTGTCACTTACCTCCAGGCTAATGTAGGCTGTCTTGTTGGGGCATGCTGTTCTCTGATAGACATCCCTCACACCTTCCTGCCTGCATCCCCCCAGCCCTCGCTGTGTCTTCTGAAGAGAACTCAGACCAGAACATTGCTGTGTGGAAATTGTTCTATTGAGAACAACCCTTTTGGCTTAGACCACTTGGCTAGCTAACAAAAACCAGCTTGCTAGACTCCTAGGGTCAGCAGACTGTTAGAAGAGACATAATTCATTGAGGTAGCTCTGCTTTTTGATGTGTGACCCTCTTTAACATCTGACCATATACTGAGGAATTCCCTGGGAGCTAGTAGCTCAGTTCAGTGGACCATGTAGTGATGTTCTGCTGGGACAGATTCCAGCCATGTCCTTCATGCTTTATGTATTACCTTATGGTGCCTCCTCTTCCTTCTGAACCTGAGCAGCTCTTTGTGCTGCCGAGACACGAAGTTGACGGCAGCGTACTCTAGAAGTGCGGAGAACACAAAAAGCAAGCACACGGCCATCCAGATGTCTATGGCCTTCACATAGGACACCTAGGAGTCAGAGAGAGAGACTGAGATGGGGTGGCTTCTTCACCCAAATGCCTTTTTGCTTGCCATTTTACATGTTACTCCCAAGGTCTTTGGAAGGAGTTGATCAAGCTGTGGTACGGTTGACATCTGCTGTTGGATACCAAAATCTAGCTCATTTAACAAGAATGTATTATCAGGCCACTGAAAGTGCTCCTGGGCTCTTAAGTAGCAATAATTCCACAGTTTTTAATTCATTTAGGTCTTGATTGTGATGGTTGATATGCAAGGAAAATAGTAATCCAGTCTGATCACACCAGAAGCGCTTTATAACAGGGAAATTCAGTATTATTATAGAAGTATGATGGTCAAGTGAGTAAAAAGCTAGAACGTAGAGTGTGGTTGTTGCAGAGGTTTGTAAGCTACAGACCTCCTGGCTACTTGGAGCTGTGGTGGATCTTGGGGTGAGTGCCAAATCTTAGGGGAAGTTTTGCTGCTAGTCATAGCAACACTGCTAAAATTTTTACAAGAGGGGACTGGCATTTGTTCTGCTTGCACTTAAACTGGAATAGTGCAATGGCAGCAGAATGTCTCTTGTGTTGAGCAGGAGGATCTGTGCGGTGAATTACTTATGTGCAAATGTACACATTTTGCCCCTCTGCGAAGATAAGTGTGTTCCCTACCTTGGGCAGTGATGCTCGGGAACCAGAGCTCTGCGTGGTCATGGTGAGCACTGTGGTGATCCCCAGGCCAACACGAGCAGGTGCTGCATCCATATTGATCCAGAAGGAGATCCAGGACAGAATGACAATAAGGAGGCTGGGGATGTACATCTGGATCAAGTAATAGCCCATCTGCCGTTCCAAGTGGAAACGAGCTTCTATACAGGTGAACTTGCCTGTGAACGACAGGAGATACATGGAAGATTACTGGTAAGGCACGGTGAGCCTCCTGTTTTCAGCTATTATCTGGGGACTTTCCTTACATTGCCTAGAACCAGACTCTTGTTAGAGAAGGAAATTAACAGCTGTTGCCCAGTTCTGAAATATGAATGTACATCAACATAGCAAAGAAAGCGCTTGGCAGTACGTCGTTTGTCACTTAAATTTCACCTGCTCCCTTGCCTCAAAGGTAAAAGAAGATGTTGGGAGAGAAGGTACAGACCAAACACCCTTGAAGAGATGCAGATGTTGCTGGGGACAAGAAGGTTCCACACACTTGTATCTATTAGCTTTTTATTGGCTATATATGTGTATGTCTACTGGCAACGTATCTATGTGTATTTATGTATATGTTGCCCCTAGTTGTGTGGAACACAAGGTTTGTATCACCAGAGTGCCATCAGACATAGCAAGAGACTCTGGCAAATGCACAGTCCCGAATTCCTCTCTAATGAACCCTGCAGCTAAGGGTGAACAGCACTGACCTGTGTTGTAGTGCTTTGTGCAGTATCTCAAGTCTTTTTCTTCTTTGAGGATAAACTGAGGCAAAGTCAGCCCATCAGCAACTTGCACGGCTCCTTTTTCTTGCCACTCAAATATGAGATCATTCATTGTGTAGCCAACTGTTGAGAGGAGGGGACAAACACCGTGTGAAACGTTAAATACTGATCTGGAAAGGGACAGATTTGTGGAAGAGAGCTATGCTTGGAGGCAGGGATTTATCCTGGCCTTCCTTGGCAACGCTGTAGCGAATGGGATTTGCGTTGAGGCAGAACTGCTTATGCATGTGGTAAAAGCCAGGGTAGTGACCTGCACAGGAGCTGTGATGGTGTGCAATGAATTGTCTGCAATAAATCACATTTTTTCTTGAATTTGGCTTGTTGAGCCGTCTGCTATTTTTTCAAACTTGACCTCTTTCTCTGAATGAAGTTGTTCATCGTCTTTCCCTCCTTTGGGATAAGTAACATGTACAAGGGGCAAATGTTCATCCAGAGAGAAAAAATCCCATTTGCAGCTGAAAGCACTTTCACCTTTCTCCTCCAAAGTGAAAGGCCAATGTAAATACAAGCAAGCCAGGGCTCCTCCCATGGGATCTTTTAAGGTTTGGCTTCTCTAGGAAATGTCACATTCTGAATGAATGGAAAATCCTGAGCAAGCCTCCAGAGAAGGCTGAACTGGGAATGGGTTGCAGCTGGGCAGGGAGATGGCAGAGGAGAGGGAAAACGCCTTGTCTCCTCTCCAAAACAGAGATGTGCACGGGACTCACAGCTTTCTAACTGCATGATGCACGTCTGTACGTCCATGGGGAAGTTCTTCAGGTCCATGGGGCAGGCCAGAGTCAGCGTGATCCTGAGGAGAGAAGACAACACAGGGGAATGCCAAACAGTTTGTGTTACTGATGAGGGGGTGCACCCTCTCAGACACCCAATGTTGCAAAGAGGCTGGTACCTTGCCCAAGACACACTGGTGTGCTGAGGGAATGACTGATCATTCACAACTTCCCTGCTTATATTTTCACACGTGGTGTTGGAAAGCATCAGAAATGCCAAGCATTTGGATCTGTGATATAATACCCGGCAGAGTCACCTGCTGCAGATGGCGTTTCGTTGCAATGTTGTTTTGGACTGTGCAGAACAACGAGTTCCCACACCAAACGGTTTTGCTGCTTCTGTCTCCATTTCTTGCCTCAGGTTCACAACAGTCTGGATTACCAGCAAGCCCAAACTCATCCTCTGGACCCCCCAGTTACATTTCTAGAGACTGGGACTGTTTGGAAATCTTTGAACAGAACATTTCTGTGTCAGAAAAAAAAAATGAAGTTTGGTCAAGATCACACATTGCTGTGGGGGAAAAGAGAGACTTTGGTGGGATTTTCTGCAAGGAAAATGCCCTGTGGTAAGTCAATATGAATCTCTGTATCTTCCTGAATTCTTGCTGTGCCCCTTGAGAACTCTACGTTTGTCTCTCAAGTGCTATTTTCCACTAGGTGCAGGCTGCATTTTCTGTGGTATACTGCTGGCCTGCCCTATACCATGATCTATGCTCAAAATGTTTGTTTGGTTCAACAAGCTGATATTAAATGATTTTATTCAGAGAGCTAGACTTGTGTTATTTGGTTTGATAATGCTGAAAATGTTGTTCCCTGAAGTGTTTAGATTTTTCAGCTTTTTGCCTTGATGTAGAAACAGCAGAATTTCCTGGGGGACAGGAATTGAATTTTTCTATCACCTACAAGAAACTTAGTAGGAGGGAAAGATAGTTTAACTTAAATCCTTATGTTGGAAGAAATTGTTTGCTTGGGTTTAGAGGCATGTTGGGACAGAAGATATGACAGTAGAAAGAATCGACCTGTTCAAGTTTCCTTTTTATGAAAGCAACTGCATTTTCTATATTTAAAGAAACACCTTAGTAGAAAAGAGTCACCACTAGCCTTTGCCCACTTTGTTTTTCTCATTGCATCTCTGGCAAGGGACTCCATCTCTGATCAATTAGAGATAAGCCTTCAGTTAGATCTTCAGACAAGCCCCTTGAGAAGAATTTACTGTAAATATCTGCCAGATGTGAAACAGGGGTGACTGTGGCTGCGGCTAGGTCATGAGATGCTGAGCACATGCTGGACAAGTGTGTGCTGAGAAGGGATCGGAGAGTGAATTCCTCAAGGACGATTTTGCTTCAACCCAGTGCTGAGCATGCTGAGTCATGGGTCCGTGGGACAAAGTCCACCTTCTTGTAAGTGCCTTGACTAGAGTTCGGCTATTGCAAATAGTATTAGCAAAGAGCCAGTTAGAAAATGGCAGAGCACTTCAGATGGAAACATTTTTTTTAAAAGGGCAAGACTGTTTCTCCTTTTGGAAACTCTTGCATTTACATTGTGCTCTTCCATTATGAATGTCCTCTTTCTTTTTGCTTTTCACAGGAAAATGTACTTAAAAAGAAACCTATATTTTCATTTGGAGATGAGGGAGATAGAAAAGTTCTTTTTTTTAAACAAGAACTGAAGTGTTTTCAAGTTTTTGCCTTAAAAACACTGATCGGCTCAGCCACATGGCTCCATGTCCCTGCTGAGCCGTTGCTCTGTTTTGCAGAGCAACCCCAGGGCTGGGGTGACCCGTTATTCTCCCTCTGCGCTCCTGCAAACCCACCTGGAACAGGACTCTGTGCCACGCTCACTGCCAAGCTGCTGGGGGCGGTTTTACTACCTGCCTGTTTTTAGAAATTAAGAAATGTGAGGTTTCCACATTCAGCCAACATGCATGGCAATTCTCTTACTGTTTTAGCCATTAGGCATCTGGTATTTGGACTGGAACCACCTTGATATTTGGTGGAGGCTGTCTGCGTTGCAGAATTAAGCTGTTTATTTTCCATTTTACAGCTCCGTGCTGCTTTTTCTTCCCCATGGCTGCCACTAGGAGCTGCAGTGTGAGATTGGGTGTGCGTACCTTAGGCAAATTTACATTGTGCATGAGGTGAAAAAGTCTTCAAGATGGAGTTAAACTTTCCCTATTTAAGCTCATGAAGTTTGATCTTAATTTTACTGGTTTAAAATAAAGAGTGGATGGGGTTGGAAGTGAAGTGAAAGTGGGGGTTTGGATTGATTTCCAGTGGGAAAAATTCAGTGCAATTAGTTCAGCTTCACTGATAGATTCTTGGATATAGCGAAAAAGGGATAAATGGGAAGAGTTATGCTGAGACAAAGCCGTGGAGCTCTACTTAGCAGTTTCCCTAATTTTTTTGTCAGGAAATGCAGCAGCTTTCAAAACATAATTTTTCATGGGCTTCTACTAGTTTTCATGTAGCACAGCTGGTTTTAGGCTTGTGTTAGTATAATATCTCCAGTAATTTTACATTGGGGATCTTAACTAATCTACTAGTGAGGAGCAGAAGTCCTCAGTCTGAGAAAGGTAGAGATGAGCTATATTCCTTCCCAGACCAACCCTCTGTTTCCATATGCTTTGACTAACACCTTCCTGCTTATTACTTTTCTGCCTGTTGTAGAAGCAACAGCAAGTGGCGACCATCTGGCTGAAGGACCCACATCCTTCTGCTCCAACATGGATTCAACTACTGATGTAAGGAGGTATTTCCCATCTTCCCTTTTTCACTCAAGTTTTTTGTCTTCCTTCTGCAAATAAAACTGTTTCTGAAAACAAATTTCCCAGGCATAGTTGTGTCTTAGCGGGTCTTGAGGACAGAGCTGCCTGGGGGTGTGGAATTACCCCCAGCTATGCAGTGTTCTCTCCTGTCCCAGAGGCAGCCCAGCTCATGGTGTGCAGTCTCCATGCCTTTCGAAAGCACCATCCTTCTCCAAGATCCTGACTTCCAGAGGGAGACATGAGGCACAGGAAAATTTTTCTCTGTCTCAAGCTCTTCATTGGTGTGTGATAGAGCACTGCCAGGCTGGCCAGTCCTTTTGGATGGGCATCTTCTTATTTAACCATGAAGAAAAATAATGGTGTTTCTCATGTTTTCTTTTAAAGGAAAGCTACTAATACAAAATTAGAACTTGAAGCTCATGTAGCTTTCCCTTTCCCAGAGGGATTCCACACTTTTGCCAACCTCTTCTGCTTGGGGGGGCTGGAGAAAGACCTCTTCACTTGCAGCACATTACTTTGCTCTCACAAGGATGTGCTTAGACCTGCAAATAGGGAACTGTATACCTCACTACTTGTAAGCACGGGTAAATGCTGGATATAAGGGTCCAGATGAGGGAGCTGGTTAATGACCTTTTTCCTTCTTTTAGCTTGTGTAGTTGTATTTAACCAAAAAAAATTTCAAACAATATTGGTCAGGGAGACAAGGATATGTTTCACTTTTCAGTTATTTTTGTGTGAAGGAATCTGCCCCAGAAGAAGGATGAAACACTGGCACAGGCTGCCCGCAGAGGTCGTGGGACGACAATCCATGGAGCATTTCAATTTGGCCAAAGCCACAGTCAGCCTGATCTATTGTTGTCAATGGTCAGGAGGAGGTTGCATGGGTGATGTCCAGAGGTACCTTCCCACCACATTGCTATGACACTGTTAATTGTATGATCTCCCACTTTAAAACCCCTTAATTTCTTTTATCCAACGCCATAAAGTCTTCACTTTCTCATTTTAGGCTTTAACAGTGGGAATTTAGCTCTGCCCTCCCCCATCTTGGTGGAGCTCTTCCCATTGAGTCACCTCACCTGATGCTGTAGAGGACATTGCCATTTCTGGAGATCCTCAGAAGCTTGTTGTCTGTGGTAATCTCATGGAAATGGGCCCCTTTCTCATTAGCGAAGAACAAGTCAGGCTTCCAGATGGAGTCCAGCATAGAGGGGTCCAGGTCCAGAGAGTCATCAGGGTATTCATTGTACGCCAGCCGCGGGTCATTCCACTGCTGTCGCAGGAAGATGTTCACCCTGTAATCCTGCACGGTGTAAGCAGGGAGCAGAGAAAGGCAGTTAGTGCTCAGAATAGGCTGAAAGTCCTGAGAACTCCTGCACGGTGTAAGCAGGGAGCAGAGAAATGCAGTTAGTGCTCAGAACAGGCTGAAAGTCCTGAGAACAGGGGAACATGTACTAAAATCATTCTCAAAACCAAACCATGTCTAGGCCTATGTTCCCAAGATATGGCAAGTCTTCTTGGCATTATTTCTCAAGGAGCTGTCATTATTTTTAGCTCTGTAGCTTACAGCTATCTCATAGCATGAGCAGTGCCTATCCGTGCATCCCTCTGCCATAGCAATTGTCAGCTGTGTGTGAAGTGTCAAGACCTCTAGTCTGAACCTCGGGGCTGGAGAAGCGATGTTCAATTGCGGGGGTCGTAGGGGCTGCTATCAGCAAGATGACTGGTATCAGCAAGATGACTGTTGCAGAGGATTAAGGGGGAAAGGACATCGAAGCCAACACTGAAAGGTGTTGAACCATCCCATACCGTGACTATCTGTGGTTCCTTCAGACTTGTGAAAAGGCACAGTGAGACAGGCAGTCCATGGAAGTGCTTTTCCTGTGTGTTCTCTAATATAGGGGTAACTCAGATGAACTGGTGGGAGCAGCTGCCCTTGGTGAGAGTATGCGAAGACGGGAGGGATGTGCATGAAGTCTGCTTTCCTAATCGTAAGTGGTGTTCTGGGTTCTGCTCTTTAATGTCAAAATGTCATAAATGCTACAGATTTTACACTACGGCGGCCTCCTTTAATTGAAGCTAGTCCCCAGCACTGTGCAAAATGGTATCTGCTTCGTAACCGTGTGTCTTACAGCTCCCCCAAGTTCCCCAGGCCAAGGCTGGCTGCTGGGGTAGAGCTCAGACACTCTCCTGGACAATTAAAGGCAGTTTCTATTCTCCCTGTCTGACCAATAACTTCCCAGAGTGATCTGCGTGCCCCTTTTCTGCTGAATTTCACATAAGAAAGTGAGCCAACGAATTGAAATGGGGAGAGGACGTGCCAGCTATCAGGGGAGGGATAAAAGCCCTATGTCTATAAAGTAATTAGCATTTTCAGAGTACAGAGGCAGACTGCATCTGAAAAGCAGCATATAACAAACCAATTTCACTGCCCTGGCCCAAACTAATAGTTGCTATCATGATTCAGGGTTTCTTTGGTGCCTTTCTAATACTAACGTACTTTGAAGACTTTTATTAAGAGACAGTTACTGGAGGTGTCTGACGTGCTTGCTGGTGTCTAATACCTGCTGCAGGGACTAGGAACTTTCTTTCAGTGAGACTATTTGGCATCTCTGACTCTGCCATCAGGCCTGTTCTTTCCATCTGGAGAGCATGAAGCTCTGGAGTTGAAGGGTGCATGTGGAGGAAAGTCTTTCTGATGATGCCACCTCCAGTGCTCGCTTGACTATGAACCTACAGCCTCTTGTCCAGGAGGACATGACTTTTGTGGAGTCCAGTCACACTGGAGGCTTTGGAGAGGATGGTGTCTTGGGTGCTTGTGCTTTGGGGGCAGTTCATAGCCAAGCCCATGGTCTAGAATCTGTTTCAGGCCACTTAGTGCCATCTGCATCCTCGGAGCACAGAAGCTGCTAATGACATTAAAGATTGTGACAACAACAAATGGACCAAGGACTTGATGCTAAGAGGAGCAGACTTCTGAACATGAAAAAGAGTTGCAAAACTCTCTCCTGCTGATATTCCAAATGTAACCTTCACAAGTCCGAGTGGGTCCCTCTGACTTAATTATGTATCTCTGTTGACCCTGGATAATGTGTCTTGAGAAAATGTGAATAGCTGTGGACAACTAGGAACCAGGGTCTTAGCGCAGGACTAGCAATCATACAAACCTGA
The DNA here is from genome assembly GCF_000690835.1 of Fulmarus glacialis. NCBI lineage: Eukaryota > Metazoa > Chordata > Aves > Procellariiformes > Procellariidae > Fulmarus > Fulmarus glacialis. Next base: position 24,421 of record NW_009234196.1, on the reverse strand, counting down.
AAAAGGAAAGCAACCCTGAATCTCCACTCCCCATGGCACACAGCAGCTCCCTGAACAACTTGTATACTTTCAGTTCTCCCTTTTCTGTGTGTAAAGATCTGCAGCCATTGCAATCAGGGGAAATCAATGTCACTGACCTAATAGGTAGAAAGCAAAAGGTTGTTTTGCTTATTCAGCTACCAATAAGTTGGATGCTAGCAGGTCCGCTCCAGTTGGGGGCTTATGTCATGTACAACACAAATTGAACTCGTGTTTGGAAGAAACCTCAGTAGTAGCTGCCCAGAAGTGTTCTCAGCCTGATGGAGTGTTGGAAGGGGTAGGGAAATGGAGCCAATCTCTCTACAACAGCCTGTGTTGCCGCAAATAAGCTTTGTTGCTGGAGTAAATTCACTGCTTCAGCTCCAAAACTTGCCAAAAGGAAAGGGAAGGGTGAGAAGAGAGGTGTAATGTGGCTTACGTTGCCACCGCAGCAGGTGTAAGAGGCCATAGACAGAATGACTGCCATAGTCTTCATCACCATGATGAAGGATCTTAATTACATGCTTGTGGGCCAAATGAAAATTACCTTCTCACAGTAGATGGCTGTGAGAAGGTCCCTCCTAACTCATCTCCAGAGGCCAAGTGTCCTGTACTCACGCCCTACATCGGAACAGTCCAGGGGCATGTCGTGGATATGTGGTGTGAGAGACTGCACCACCTCCGTCCAGGGGATGTTCAGCAGTGTGGTGAGTAACTCTGGTGCGTGCTATTCTTTGTGCTCCTCCTTTGGAGACAAGTGTTTGCAGTGGATGGTTTTCTGTTTTGGAATATAGACACCTGAGCATTTACGTTGTGACATAAAAAAGGCAAGGACAAAGAAATATAATACATGCACTGAATGCAATTCTCTGGCTTTCCCATTTTATGACATTAATATTTTACCTGTGTGTGTGTGCGTGTGTGTGTTTATGAAGATCTTCCTTCTCAGTGGGTTTATTCCACAGTCCTGGCCTGGCCACAGAGAATGGTTGTTTCCTCCCAGATGCCTTTTCCCTTAGGACAGACAGCTGCATTGCACTGTAGCACTGAAGGTGCTGAGCAGCCTTTTAGATTTCTTGTGTCCAGGCTTATTTGAATGTAAATGTGAAAACAAGCATTGTGACTGCAAACTAGACATGACACTGCCTGAGGAGCCAGCAGAAGGCATGGAGAGCAAATGGGGTATGCCTGTGGCTGTGACATAGCCTAAGATAAGGGTTGCAGTATTCTGTACCAGCTAAAGGATCCCGTGTGTTGAGAGCGTCTTGCCGAGGCATTGCAGTCAAGCTGAGAGGTGATGAGCTGAACAACGCTCGTTTGTTGGCTACCTGGAGATATACAGTGTTGCTCCTGGATTCTGTTGTATGAGATCATAATTAGCACCACCAAGAAGTCGCAGTTATTCCTAAATGATGGACAGAACGGACCAATTTCTGATGTGAACTTTCAAGCAAAAAAAAAGGTTTTACTGGGGCTGCAAACTCAGCAAAAAAATTCTCTTTCTCCATATCTTTCTTATCACTTAAGTTCCTCATTTGTGTGCCAATCACATCCAGGCATTGATTATCTTGTGCAGCCTGCTCCTCTGGCTGGTTTGGGAGTGGAGAGCAGCAGCTCTGTTGTGAAAGCATTCAGGAGCTTTGCAATTTGGCACAAAGGCATTTTACTCCCAAGGGGGAAATGACACAGGGCAGGAAGAAAATAACTGAAGTGATCAAAGTAGTTCAATTTGATAACGCTGAAATGAAATTCTGCTTAGTGGCCTCGCAAGGAGCCAAGGAAACGGAAGATCATTTCAGACTGTTCCTTCCCAAGATACCACAGTCTTGGCATCCGACGATGAGTGAGCTGATGAAAGCGGTGGCAGGCTGGAGGTAGTGCTGTGAAGAAGGGATGGAGGCTGTCAGGAAACTCAATAGGTTTGAGCCCCTGACTCAGGGGTTCTGTCAGACCAGCCTCTGCACCAAACAGTTTTGGTGAGAGACCTCACTTTGATAAATTTACATTTTGCTGATGGAAAAAAAACAGGGTAGAGACTGAACTCTCTCGGGAGAGGATTCTGTTATCCCACCTGGACAGCAGAGCACAAGGGGCTTTATTGACATTGGGTTCATTCTCTGGAAAGAGAATGAACATTTTTAAGGCTACTTGCCCTGCAAAGGACCACTACAACTGACTGATTGCAATAAAAAATAAACACACTGGGAGCAGACCTTGGAAGGGTTAATAAGGGACCTCGTTACCTTGCCACAGCTGTAGCCAACTAGCCAATTTGAAGCCTGGTGTGAAAGCCACAGCTGGGCCAAGGAGAGGAGGTGCTGTAGATGGTGGTTGTGTTGGAGGTGCTGCTGTGGAGGAAGCCTGTTGCTTGAGGAAGGTAGGCATGTGCTGAGGGGTGGGAGCAGTACCCTAGTGCTTAATATGTTCTGGAACCCAAAGTGGAAGGTTTTTCTGGGCCCTCCTACACGGAGAAAGCGTATCTCTCTGGGCCAAGGATGAGGCTGCTGCTGGGGATGGGTTGTAACTGCTGTCCTGAATTTCAAGCTTAGGAACTTAGTAGTGAGGTCTTGTTTTTCAGCTTGGTTTTTTGTGTCCTTGTATTTGAGTTGCATAGTCCCATTTCGTTTTTTTTTTTTTGTTTATTTGTTTGTTTTTTTTTAATTCCCTCCTCTAATCAGTGCAAATACAAGATGCAACCACAGAGATGGCCAAAACACTGCAGGTCTAACATTGAAACTGCAGCAGACTGTGAGGTGTTGTGAAAACCTTTTCATTTTGTGTTGCGTCACTTGTTACATGTTTATCATCTCTGTGGGACTGATGGTTGGTTTTAAGAATGACTGACTGCAAAAAATTGAGCTCAAAACCTAGCCTTTGCTACAGGTTTTGTGTGTTGGTACTTATGTCTTTTGCTGACCTTGGGGTGAGTGGGCCCAGTATTAAATGTGACCTATACACTTCATCAGTTGTATTTGCTACCTGCTGCATTGTGGCTTGTGAGGCTGGAGTGAATTGCTTAGTCTTGTTTTGCAGGATGGTTTGTTATCTCACTGGAAAGCTCACGTACAGATGTCTCTGAACAAGTATGTAATGTTTAGACAGTTGCAGCCTCCAGCTTCTCCTGTCCTTAGGAGACGCTGGGAGACCAATTGTGGCTGTGTTGCAGCTGGCTGGAAGGTTACATTTGGTTTGCTCTTTTCAGATGGCATAACTATAGCATGAAATCAGCAGAAATAAATTTGCATATATACTGTATCTAGGGGAGCCTGTGTTGGCTGTTCTGTAGTTTTCTTTCTTTTACGTTCTCTTGTTTGCTGCGTGTGGATCCTTTTTAAAACGTGGGACTAGGAGTGGTCATGCTGAGCATTGAGTCCAGCTCCTAGCAACTCTAGGTGATAATATAAAAAAAATTCCTCCTTCTTCATGTGCCTTCACTGTCTACTAAATGCTCCCAACTGCCTAAGCCAGTGAGAGATCCATAAAATTGCAGCTTCCATTGGAAGAGAGATCAAGGGCATTGCTTAATTCCAAGTTTACTGTTATAGCAGGAAATTTGTTAGGTGAAATGCTCAGATAATCCTACCAGTTGTCTCATGCTACAGACAAAAGCCAAAGCTGGTGCAGTTTATTCACTTAAAACCAAGACCCTGTTCCCTAGCTGCGTGGCTTCTGTTTCATTTTGAATGAATAATTTGTAGCTTTGCTATGGTTCTCCTACTCTGGTATGGCTGGGGGGGAGGGGTTTATGCTTTTGAAGAGCAAAAAGGGATTTAGCAGCTTGTGTTTGGGAGTTATCTGGTGTTTTTAATAAAAATAAGTGGATAGAGTGAATGCATCTTGCATTTGTCCTCCGGAATCCCTTGCTGTTGGATGCACTATTGCAGTAATGCTTTGGGATGGAAGGAAGCTGTCTGGACTTGTTTGGCTCTTGTAGTTGGTAGTATCTTTCCCCTTGAAGCACTTGTTGGGTTCACAGGGATGTGTTCCCAGCCGCAGGTTCCCTTGTCCTTAGAGCTCATTGCGAGTTGACGTAAGCATGAGCTGCAACCTAACATAAATGGCCAATCAATTATGTGCACCACTAGAGGCTTTTATGCTGGGTCTCCAGTTCTGCAGGGTGCTTAAAGGAGTTTACTTCCCTTGCTCTAAGTCAGCTCTGCTTTGAGGAATTCAGTTTGGTGGATGACTTTGTCTTTTTTTTTTTTTTTTTTTTCCCTTCTTCCCTCTGTCCTTGCAACAGTTTTCAGGTCTCCATTTCTTGCCTTGTTCATTTTGAACCATTGTGGGGCAGATACCAGCTTTCTGCCTGCTCTGGGAAGTCTGTGCCTTCTCTCAGCCCCGACTTATTATCCTCCCTTCTGAGGTTTGTTGACGCAAGTGGCTGCATCAAATGCCTGTTTTGTTCTATTTTCCTGTATTTTCTCCACTTCCTCCATCTTCCATGATGGTTTAAACTGTAAGTGAGCATTCAGCTCCAATCTCTCTAATTCTCTGCATGGTGACCTCATGATTTATGCTGATTTGTGAGATTCAGGCAGTGTAAACTTAGATGGCAGCAGTGGTATTTTCTGTAGGAACTAACAGCCCCACTGTTGAGATATTTTAAAGACTTCTCTAATTGCATGTGTGGTATCCATAAAAACCTGTGACTCTTCTCCTGCAGGTATTAGTGCAGTAGTAACTGAATATAAGATGATGTAGTACTTGGAATCTGAACCTGACCAGGCTTGGAGTGCCTAATGACTGAGGTTTAAACCATAATGTTGTTTCTCTTTTGGCCAGTGAGGCAGCTGGGGGAGCGTTACCATCATCTGTCCCAAGGATCAATGATAGAGTACTGCTTGCTTTATGGTAAAACATTGAATTGCCTCTCTGCCACCCAAGCTTCCCCCCCCTCCCCCCAGATATTTGATCACTGGTTTGAATTCAAAGTAGTCAGGTCTGTCTCAAAATCCCTCATAGACAGGACTTCTGCTCTTCCCAGAAACTGTGGTGGGGAGCTGACACTGACTGTTTGACCTGCTGCATCCTCAGTGAGGAGAGACTGGCTTCTCTGCAGAGTAAATCCCAAGTCAGCAAATCCCAAAGATTGTTCTAACTTGCTGGGCTCTCATTTTTAGATGCTTCAGTACCTGTGTTGCTTGTGTTCTCGTCAGCGTTTACAAGCAGAATCGCTGTCCCCAAAGCAGCGCATTATATTAGGTTGTGCGCAATGCTGCGTCAGCCTGACATCTGGAATAGCTTGTCAGAGCTGGCTTGGGTATTTCTAGACAAAGCAATGTGCCCAGAAGGTGTTCTTGGGTTCCCATGGGAATTTTTTCTATGGAAGATAGACTATGAAATGAGTGGCATCTGGAAAGGATAGCAAGTCCCTGCAGCATGTCTTGGAGGTGAACTCGCTCGTGCTAGTCTATGCTAATTTTACGGAGCATCCTGCTTATTGGGATCCTGTGGTGTCTTTGTATGACTGCTCCAATGCATCTTGCAATGTAGGACAGATATATTGAAAAACATGTCATTGTAATGTGCCCTGTACATTGCACGGGATCCCTTGTGGGCCTGCCCCTCTCCCTGGCAGTCTGTGGATAGTCTCTGCTAGATTGTGTAGGAACAGAGTATTTATTGCCTGTAACACCAAAGGAGGTATCTGATAAGATAGTACATTAGGAACAGATGTGTATTTTGGTTCTAGTTCTTTCTCTTTTGCTTTGTATACAAATGAATCCATGAATACACTTCTCACCTATGAACTCTGACCAATTCTGCAATCCAGCTATGTTTCTTTGTGCTTGGACAGAGTAACAGCTCTTTTTTCTACTGCTGGAACTGAACTCCCCCCAACCCCAAGAAGAGAGAGAGACTTATAACCCCAAGTATATAGCTGAGAGTGGTGTGCATGACAAGTAACTTGTTCAAGTCAAGGGGTGTGATCTATAAGTAAAGCCTGTAACATCCTGCCTGAATGAACAAAACACCTGAAGCTGCAGTCTTGCATTCTTCATTCAACATCTTTTTCTAGAAAAAGAATTACCAAAGAGTAATTAAACGCCATATTTCTGGATTACCTCTAATTAGTAGAGAGGTAAGGCACTGTACCTCCAGAGTTTTCCTTTGCTGTTCACTGATTATGTCACAACTGATCTTTAATAGTTTTCAGACAGAGCAATTATCTCCTGTTCTAGTGATCCTCTGCTCCTAGTGTCTTGCCAATTAGATACAGCCTTTAGCCATGTTCACTAGTTTTGTCTGAAGTGAGCCTTAACTTGCAAATATTGGGTTTGATTTTTTTATTAAAAATCATTGTCTAACAGAAATATGTCTCCAAGAAAATAATCATCTAGTGATTCTCTTAATCTTTGGGAATCTGAAATCTGGTGCAGACTGAATTTGAGTTCAGCTGATTTCCCTTCACTTAAAGTGTTGATTCAAACTGCTGGATTTACATGCACTTAAACACAAAGTATCTGCAACTGTCTCTGAGCTTGGAGCCTTAGGCAACTCTTCAGAAAAGACTATTTGTTTCCTTTTCTGACCCTTATACTTTGCCTGTACAGCGTTTTTGTAGAGATGCAGATAGAGAGTGTGTGATCTTCAGCTACATGAAGTGTGAGTCTTGTGTTGACCATTAACTTATTCAAACCTTAGGTAAACTTGGGAACACAGAGACAATGTTTTCCTCTGGTCACACTAAAGAGGAGGGTGATGCTGCGTTTGCTGGGAGTGCAATGAGGCTGAGCCAGTAGCTGAGCAGCTGTGCTGTGATTTTTACTTACCATAGTTGTTTCTGCAATCGAGCCAAAGCTGTTGATGAAAATGTTGCAGCTGACATTCACTGGTGGGCCTGCATGACAAATACAGGTTGGAACAGCAGTTTACTGTGTGCTTATAAGACAAAGTATTTCCACTCTGTAGCACTAAAACCTATTGTGGGAAGAGGGTGACTGAGGGGTGAGTATGGGAATAAGGTCTGGATGACCCAGCTTAGTCTAGTCTTTGTTTTGATGCCAGTTTGACATAAGAAAATGCTCTTGCTTTGCCTCTGTTCCCCCGTTTGGTAGAGTGTTTATGTATCTCTTCTGTGAGCTGTTTTGATGAAAAGGAATAGATCACAGCCAAGCAGGACAGCTTTCTAGATACCTCGATATTGCTGTATGGGTGCCAAGCTCACCCTGAACATGATAGCAATGTATCCCAGAAAAGAGCTGAGAGACTATTGACAGGCCCTCTTCTTTAGAGCTCTACACTTCAAAATACTCATTTAAAGCATCTAAATGTTTCTAAACTAGGGCCATATGCTCCCTACACCTGCCGGGTTCAGCTCTGTTCCTGCCTGAGTTACTGACTTCATCCTCCAACTTAAACCGAAGCCCAAATGCTTCTTCCTTGTTCTCAGAATGTGAATGCCCAACTAAGTCTAGACTTTATGGAAAAGCTGCAATCTTCTTTTTGTTAATCTTCCCCTCCCCCAAAATCAATTTGATACGGATCTTTGGTATTATTTTCATTTAGATCTAAGCCATTAAAATGCCCTTATGAGTTACTGCAGTTAATTTAAATGACATGCTTTGAGAGCTACAACCCCAAGCTCTGTAAAACACCTCCTATGCCTCCCATATAAATTGGAGCCTGATTTATGTGTGGGAGGCTAAGCCAGCAAAACTGCCCTGTGGGGAAGGTGTAGCTCATTGAAATAAAAGTGAAATTAAATTATCTGGAATAAAAATGCAATACAGCTGCCTTCAG
>NW_009234196.1:2263-16645 GCF_000690835.1 Fulmarus glacialis | reverse complement strand
AAGATAATGTATACATTTCATTAAATATTAAAGTTTAATTTCTTTTGTGTGTATGCATAATTTAGTGGTAGGCAGGTTTACAGGGTGTTTTTTTAACTCTTTGTGATTTGGATAAAAACAGCAGTGTTTTCTCTTGCCTGGCTGATTGCTAGGACATAAGCAATGTCTTTGGGTTTAAAAGCCCAGAATAGAGCTTATTGCTCGAAGTTGGATGGCAGGTGCTGTCACCATGATTAATGGGTCCTGGGAGCCCTACGTTAGCATTGCCAGTGACTCTCGGGGCAAGGAGGAATTGGTGGTTGGAAAAAAAAAGAAGTGAATGAAGCGAGCATTGAAGAGGGTTAGACAGTGGCTGAGAGGTGGCAGGTCCTGCTTTATCTCTGGGTGTGATTCAAGGGCAAATAGCTCTGGGAATGTGAGCTCAGTTAAAAAGAAAACAAAAAAATCCCACAAAACCCACCCTTGTTAGAAGACTTGTCTTGAGGAGCAAAGAGAGATGTTCTGTTGCCTCTTCCAAGGCCTCCTTTAATGCTGCTTGGCTGCCAGTGAGAACAGGGTGAACTGGGGAAATCGGGTGTGAAACACAGCTGTTGTGATGGGGCGGTGTTGGGCGCTAGCTTAAGAGCCCCTCTATTATGGGGGACAGTGTTGGGTCAGAGCTGCCCCTGGCATCTTGCTGAATTCCTCTGGAGCTGATGGGAGAGACTCCTCTTGGCTTCAGTGGGTGTAAGTGGGGAGCATTGCCCACTATTAGAAGGTGCTGTGGGCAGTGACTTAGGGGGAAAGGAAAGTTGAAGGTTCTTCTCCTAATCTGCAAGATGTTCAGCTCCCTGCCGGTCACTGCTTGGCTTGGCAGGATCCCCAACCCCTCAGCGTGTTGATATTGAAGTGCTTCCTGCATGTGAAGGTATTACAAGGTTGTTTCCATTCTGAGAGGAACTCAGATGCCTTTCCAGACATTTACAAGGGATCCATGTGCCAAATCTCTCATTATCATACATATTTCATATGAACATAAAGATTGTTCATATTCCATATACAATTAGGGAGGCATTCATGAGGATTGCATGCAGTTTTCAGTCCTAAAATGAAACAAAGGCACAAAAGCAGGTTTTTTGCATACCTTTAAAATTTGGCCTGATCCTGGCATCGTATCCTGAAGTTCGCCCCATCAACTTATCCAGGAAGTCGGAAGGAGACATGGGTTTGGGGGCAGATCGTGCTGCTGCTTCAGCTTCTTTGGAGGCTGCCAGGCTGCGTGAGTAGGAAGAAAGAAGAGGTTTTAGTGTACATCCTATACTGGGGAGTGTTTGGGGTCCAGAAACTGAGCAGTCAGCATCTCATTCCCATGTGAAGCAGGATGGTTACCCATGTGAATTCCTAATAAGACTGATCTCTGCTAATTTGTTTGTCCAGCCCAAACATCTCTGAATACAGAATCCCAGCTGCTACCAAAGCAGAAGAGTGATGATGAGTGGAGAAAATCCTTTTGTGAGTTTAGGTATAACTCCTTGGCATGCCACTAAATTACAAATGTGAACTCTGGCACTGAGCTCCACAGGAAAAATACACTCTGAGATTAGCCTTGGGCAGCAATTACTGCTTAATTACATGGCAAATAGCAAGGAGTGTATTTGGTACTCTGACAGTCTAATTTTCCAAAAGGCAGGTAGGATCAGAGCAATCTGGAATTTGAGGCTTAAGTGAGTGTCATGTGATTGCATAGCTCCTGCAGAGCCTTTGGGACTGTAGGGGATAGATGTATTTTTGCTTCCTGCTGGCTGGTCAGGCCAGCATTTGCTATTGGTACCTACGATGCAGGTCTGAGTTCAATACAGCAACACGGTGTCTGGAGTGTGATCCTGGAATGATACTCCTGTTGGGTTGAGGATGAAAGGAAATGAAATCTTTTTGGGACCTGTATGGCCTCTGGGGCAGAAAAAGTGAAATTACCAATTTATCTGTAGAAGATGAAAATCTAAGGCTGGCAATGTGCCTTCTGACTCTATGGGAGTCCGTAAGATCTGCGGGGTGATGATTTAGGCTTAGGAAGTCTTTGCTGTTGCCGACTATGCAGGAACAAGTGACCCCTGGTACTAGGTGCTCATTCTCAACTTTGCAGGAAGGTTTGATGTCTAAGACGGGAATAGACACTATTCAGTTCCTTCCCTATGGTTATATGGCTTCTACTCAAACACAGATCTGTTCCCAGGCTGAAAGTGTGGTCTAAAATTGCCTAGATTAGCCAAAAAAAAACCCAAAAAACCCCAAACAAACAAAACAAACCATAGGTGACATGCAATGTGCTTAGGGCAAGAGCTGTCTCAGCCTGTGGTTTCAGATGCCTGATGCTGGTTGAAGCCTACAGGCAGTATTGCAATGCAAATGTATAATAAGCCAAAGAAAGCTGCTCAGGAGGAAGTGAGGTTCATTGCTTCACCCTTTGCAAAACTCCTGAATTTTTTTAAAATACAAGGGCTGTGTGGGAACTGTGAGAAACCACTACAGCAGAGCAGCTAAGAGGCCTAAGCATGTTTACGACGGGCACAAGATATTTAGCTACATGTGTCCTCACAAATGATACCGTGGAGTCCTCTTACAGCATGAGGATCTCACCTTGAAGTTTTTTTGCATTTCTTATCTCAAAAGAGTCTGCAGTAGTCAAACCTGTTGTCTTTCAGAAGAGTAGTGCTAAGTACTGACACAAGATCTATGAGGAAGAATTTAGGGACAGTTACTAAGCACAGCGTTAATGTGACCCTGCCCTCATACAATGCAAGTTTGAGCTGAGACTCCAAAGACACAACTCTTGTTTAGACAAGGCCTTGACAAGAGTATTTTGAACCACAGAGTTCCCCAGGGACTTTAAAAAGGGATGGGATTCAAAAGGGCTTGGGTGCCATAATTTCAAAGTCAGGAGTCTGTAGTAATCTGTATTGCATTGACTCTCCTAGTGTTAGCAGGTGGTGGCTTGCCAAGCCTTGGTTTTCAATCCTGCAAACTCACAACTACAGTCTGGCTTCTGCAAACTGCAACTGTATTAGGGTTCTCTGGTTGCTAGATTTTTAACTGTTAAAAATTCTTTAATTTCTGCAATAAAGAGGGGAGATAAATTCCAGATAATTTCCAGTGACGGTTTAAAACTAAGATTTAATTTACCCTTTATATGTTCACAATCTACTCCCAGGACCTTATCTGAACTGGCTGATGCACACCCATGCTTGGAGGTGATCTGACAAGGTGTGGATCAGGCTTTTACTATAGCCACCTGCCGTTTCTTGTCTTGTCCCCATCTCTGCTCTAAGAAAGTATGCAAAGCCAAACCAGTGTGTTTCAGGGGTAAACAGGGTTGTGGAATGGGTGATGTTTTTTAATGTATTTATTTTTTTTTTAGAAGGAAAACAACAGGGTGCAATTGATTTGCAAACTCAGAGGAAGAAAGCTGGGAGTGAGAGGACAATCAATACTGGGCTTGACTACTGCATTCCAATAGAGTGTCTGCATGGCAATGAGTCTAGAGAAAAGATTTCAATTAAGCAGCAAATGACTTGGTAACCAAAGTCTCCTGCCACTTCAGCAGTAAGATGCCAGATAGTGCAATACACTGATTTCTTCTCATTAACTGTAGACTGGAGGAAGTATATGGAAGTGGAAAGGTGGGGTGGGGAAGAGGCAATACAAATCTAATAAGCTTTAAGTGTAAAAAGATAATTAAAAACTGCAATTCCCCTGGCATTCATTTTAAAAAATGAGGTGAAAAAGCACATGAATCAGTGTTCAGCTTTCCTGTAAATTCAGTGTGAAAGCCCATGTTAAACATGTTCACTTCACTTCCAATGAGTCAGTCTGCTGGTATTTCTTGGGTGCCATTTTGTGATTCTTTCTGCTTCAAAGTTGCAAGTAAATGATTTTCATGGGCGCAGTTCCTACATAGATATATCCTTCCAAGACAAATGATTCCCACAAGCATCTGGGAGAGGACCACCCTCTCACAGCCCCACTGCTTTTTGCAGCTTCATGCCCATCCCTATGAGCAGTTTCTGTGAACTTTGGGGATGTGCTGAAACTGTCAAACGTGATTTTTGTGCCTCCTGGCGTGTGTTTTAGAAGCTCTGTTTGGCTGCTGTGTGTTGTCACCCAGTTGACCTATGAATGATGAGTTCTGAGTTTCTTCCAGTTTCTATTTGGTTACTAAATGTTTTCCTAAAACTAGCTGGTAACAACTGCCCCCCTAGATTTAACAAGAAAAGGCAAGAAAGCAGGGGATGAGGCAATAGCAAAGCCTTTCCAGCAGCAGGCAGATGTGTCTACTCTCTAGCTCAGAAATAATAGTAGAAAACAGCACTGGGAGCTACAGAGAGGCTGGCCCACCCCACCACGGTTTGGAAGGATGGAGTGCATCTAACCCAACCCTGAAGTGTTCACTGTGGTTGTGACAATTGGGCTCTGCTATGGCAGTTTAGCTCAGCACCCAAAAAAGCTATCAGCTTCTGTTGTCTTCCAGGTCTGTCTTGGCCAGTGCTGTATGCTGTCTTGGGAGTTTTCTGGGATTTTTTCCATTCCTTAGTTCTTAGAGAAAGTCCCATAGGACTGTTCATCTCCTGGTCCAGCAGAGACAAGGAGAGGGAAATTGCCAGGTGATTTGAAAATTATTGATGATAGAGAATTGGAAATTTAGTGTGGGCTGTTGTATTGCTCAGAAAGAAAATTTATTCTCCAAATAAACAAAAAGAGGCAAAACATGTAACAAAACCACCGAGCATGTAGTTTGCATTGGTGCAAGAGTGTTGCCTGAGCCGAGAGAGTCTTGGTGCATTTTAATAGCAGCCAGACAGCAGCTTATCTTATTTATGCCGGTGTAATCCCTAGTGGAGCTGGCTGAGAAAGTGCCATCAGGCAATCATCGCAGCAACAACAATGGAAAGGATCTCTTCAAAGGGTTGGTGAACTAGCGTAATCTTTTGTGATATTAACACTGGCACGTAAGCAGGCACCACCAAACCCCTAGGAGGCCCAGCCCACCAGCAAGCACGTGAAGGTGAAAGCTGGTGGAGATGAACAGCCCAGTTGCTCAGGATGCTCAAGAAATCCGTTCCTTAAAATGGAGCGGTCAAGCTTCGCAGGACACCTGTTACTGGTTTCTCCCAGCCTATATAAGCACTGTTTGCTCTGTCTGCATTATTTTGTTTCAGCTAAACAGAGGATATATTCTTATAAAAAGCTATTTGGTTTAGAAAGTGGCTTTTCTGTGATATGGACATGTTAGTTTGCTCAGTTCCCAGCTCCCCAGCTGGTTGTTTCATCCTTCTCCTTCCACCTTCTCTCCCCACCTCTATTTGTATGGCCCGTGTGCAATATTTTCATGCTTTTTTTTTTTGGCTGTGCCTGTGGTTGTCCATCTAGTTAAGTCCAACATCACAAACTGCCCTGTTCTGGTTGAATGCTGATACTGAGAAAAATCAGTTTTTTCTTTGCAAAGAGGAGAGACGAAGGAATTTAATTAGCAGTGGGCCTCTATTCCCCAGTCAAATAATTTAATTGTTCATCATTAATTCTGAGGGTAAAAAATAATGTCTGGCAGCAGAAGCATGAACTTGTAAAACAAGCGTTTGCAGAGGAAATATCTCTGCTGAGTGTGGAAGGCTCAGGTCCCTGCAAAGGTAAACTGGTGCAACACCAGTGGCTCAAGAGAACAGCACTGGGTTTATCCCTCTAGCTGGGCTCTTTGCAGGTTGGGGAAATAGAAGATACTGGATCACTTACCCTGGTTCACTGTTGCTCAGCAAAGGTTTCTGAAGTGGTTTGTTTATTTACTTGTTTCTGAAACACAACGCAAGCCAGAAAGCATGGCAGGGCTGTGTTGGGAGTAGTGTTCAAGTGAGCTGGCTCACACATTTGTCCTTCAAATGTGATGTTTTCTGTAAGTAGGTAGCCCAGGGGAGAGGAATATCCTTCAGGTCTTTGAGGCAGGCTGAGATCATCAGTGTAACTCTTTTCCCCCGCTACCTTCAAAGCCAGGCCTTTCTAGAGCAGTGTGGGGTCTTGGGGACACAGGAGAACTCGTCAGCTTAGTTTTATTGACTCCAGCAGGCTCCGAGAGGCACAGTCACAAAGAGAACATCAGACGATTGGGTGCAGAAATGCACCACGTTGTCCATGATTAACTAGCGTTATCCATGTCGACTCTCCCCCTGCTCTGCTCTGCTCTGCTCGCCTGGCTGTCCCGAACCATCTCCCTGGTCCCTGAGGTGGTGCCTCTTGGGCACCGAGGCCCCTGGGCAGAGATCGGAGCTCAGCAGAGCCCAGCCTGTACTCAGCCTCTGCTGATGCTGGGGCTGCCTGTCTTCGCCTTGTCCTCAGCAGCCGGACGGAGGAAAGAAGGACAGAGGAGAGATTTTCCTGGTGAAAAGAAAAGGGGCAGCCCTAAACTACCCAGACTGTTATTTCTGACTGTGCATTAACATGTGATCTTGAGGGAAATGCTGCCAGACGCTGGCCTGGGCAGACTTGGCAGAGACTGCAAGCAGACTTTTTTTTAATGATTAAATTTACTACCAAAATGAATAGCACAATCAATATTGATATGCAATTCAATTAAAAAGGATGAAACTCATTGTCTGCATGTTTTTCTCTGTCACGTTGTCTGAATTCCTGGCCTACAGCAGTAGAGGTGGACAGGATAAAAGAAGAGTGGAGGTGTGTGGGGAGAAGAGAGTCCTGATGCTATATTTTTGGCCTGGCATGTTGCAGAGTGGAAGGAGCTCCGAGTGTTACAGATGTGCGGGTTGCACAGTGCTGATTGCAATCCATGGTCATGCTCAGCTGCTGGTGATTACAGCCCATGCAGTATGGATGTGGAGTGTGCTACAGGGGTGAATTTGCAAAGCTAATTTTCAGAGGCGAGGAGGAAATTTGGACTTGGTTGTTTTCTTAATTCAGCTAAAAGCTTATGCAACAGAAGCATGAAGCAGACCTGGATGTTGGGCCAGGGTAGGCAAATAGTCGTGTACAGTCAGACTGGTGAAATGTGGAATTCGAGAACCTGTGAGAAAGGAGATTTCACTCTGAGAAAGAAATGGGCAATAAGCTATTATTTATCCCTATTTATGGGGGAGGAGGGGGACAGGAAAGAAAAAGTAGGCTTGTAAAATGTTGCCACCTCTGTCCTGGATGGTTGTGCTCTGTTGCTGTGAGCTGTTTAAACCAATTCTAGCTTTTGCACCAGAAGTAACTGCATTGCAGTAGTCGCAGGATGTAATCAGTTAAAGTTTTAACCCAAAGAATCCCAAAACGCTCTCAAAGGTCATGCACAACGTGTTACCACTGGTCCCTGTGGCTGCGCAGGAGGAGAGGAGCTGGGAGGCACTTTTCCATGGGCCTCAGGGAATTAACCCTCTGTGGTCATTCCCATCCGGGGACAGCTGCAACAACTTTACTGGAGTGAGAAAAATCTCTTCTTCAGACTGCAGCATTCCGATGCCTCTGCGTTCCACTGCCACATTCCTGCAGCCCATGGCTCCTACCCCATATGGCAAAACACCCCGTCTAGAACTATAAAACATCCCAATTACACTGATTAACTCTATGGAAAGACACCAGCACTTGGAACAATTGCTGACGCTGCCTGGACAGAGCAATGAGAAAATAATAAATGACTAGACAATCAGCTGGGGGCAGGGGAGAAATCTGCATGTTGTATATAGTTGAGATGGGGAGAGTGCAGGGAGACCAACAAATAGCATGGGAATAGCGCTCAGTTGCATGTAAGATCCCTGCTCTTACAAGGACTGTTGTTCAAACTCTCATATGTTGCGTGGTCACTCTTGCTTATCTCATATTATAAAAATGTCTGTGTTAAATTCAGTTTTGAAGCCTCAGACGTTCTGTCTAGTGACATTCTCAACTAATCTCTCTTCCAGAAGGGTAGTGACTTTCTGCAAATGTATGATCCTCAGCCACTGAGACAGGTTTGAAAATGCAACTCAAACAATGGAGAATCACAAGTCAATGCTCAGGCTTTAATCACTTGTGAAATAAATCTAGCAAACACCAGCATTGACTCTTACATGTGCATATACTGAAGGGTTTTTAAAAAAAAAGTTGCAATTGCATTTTTCATAGAAAAACAAAGGGGGGGAAAAAAAGTCCCTGCAAAGACAAAAGCATGTGTCTAGCTTCATGCTGAATATTCCCTTTAAAGTCAGGGGGGCTAGTCAGATATTTAAAGTTATGCATAAACAGCCTTCCTGAATGCACTAAATAAAGGGGGAAAGTGTCTTTACAAGACGAGGCTTCACTTTCTAGGTAACAATAATCTCTTCACTGATGTGCTCTTGATTTAGTGTTTGGATGGAGAGCGGCAGTGGGAATCTCAATTGACGTCAGGTTTTAGATCACAGACCAGACAAGTGTCAGAGAATTACGAGAAATCGTGGATGCTCTTCTATCTATAGCTCTGCGGTTGCACTATCAGGCATGTTTTCATAAGTTCAAATAGCTTGCTACGGCAGCTTTTTAAAAATTAGTTTTAGTTTAAGGATTTATGCTGCTTGTTAAGATTGGATAAGAATATTGTGGCTGCTTTTCTTTTTTGATAAATCAAGGGTGGTATGAATAGAATTCTTTTAAAAGAGGTATAAGATGCAATGCAGAGTGGTGGTGGGTTTTATCTTCTGAAACTCTGCTACAGATCCTTTGAAAAGGCCGCCTGAGCTAACACGCATAACCTCCCTACAAAATTGTGGGTCCTATAGTAAAATGGGGTCACTCTGATGTATTTTGTACTGTGTAAAATGAGTTGTGTGATAAGAGAGCTCATTTTGATGTTTTCTAATAGAATTAGTTGTTGTCATTGCAATGCAGGCACTCTGCTGGAGTTGAACATTCCTTTTGTGCTGTCTGATTCCTGGTGTAATTTATCAGCTTATTCATGAACTATAATGAAATGTAATTTCTGGAACGAATGGCTAAGCTCTGGGTCCCCTGCCCAGAAGGGCTCTTCTCCTCCCCACCCTGGCTGCCCTCTGACTTTGGTCTCTTCAGCTCCCTGACAACTCCCCCCCACCATTTTTCAACCCTGGCAGTGCTGCAGGGCCTACGCTGGTGCAGGAGAGGAGGTTGTGTTTGATGAGGCTTGTATTTTGTCAGCCACGCTGCTGGGAGATGATTTCTAAGCCCATAGCTCTGTGTCAGGGTGTGATGGATGAGGCTGGAAGCTGGGGGATGCTTGCGATTCTCAGGCATACGGGGTGGCAGGAGTGGTGGGATGCACATATTTTGGTTTGTAAATCAGATCTTGGGAGCTCTAGTACAGGAAAAAGATCTCTGTGTGTGTGGATATGCCAGGAACTATTGCCCTGCTCAGCAGTGCTTCCAGAGGGTAAAAGCACTGGGAGTGAACAAAGAGACAAGATTGTAAAGATACCCCACAAAAAGTCACTCTTTTGTCCACAGTTTTGTCTTTGCAGTTCTCACAAGATAAGAAAAGGCTGCCTCACCCAAGAATTCAGAGCATCTCGCTTCCCTACTCCCATCTGCGGTAATATGTGTGGTGCACAGATCCTGCTCTAATGGGGGACCTGACCCATCTTGCAGAGGGGCTCTTCGCACCAACAAGGGCATTTGGAGCTAAGGGTTTTTTAAAGGGTGCTGATAACAGCTGATCCTCGTATGCTTTCAGATTTTATACCTCCTCTGTGAGAGAAGGGAGGAGGGGCCTGTGCTTAGAGCTTTGTACAAAGCATCTTTTTACTTGCATCATCTGAAATAAAGGGAAAAAAAAAAAAATCAAAGGAAATCAGGTAAAGGTGAGAAGTGATGAATTTTGTTGGGTTTTCTACATGATTCCTGGCTCAGCTGTGTTTTGCTGCTGACCCAGACGCATATGATAGTGGTCCGATCCCAGTTCTGTTGCTATGTATTGATTTGTGCGTTTGATCCAGCCCTGCTGGGGGACAGGATCCGTGTTCTGAGCGAGTGGTCGTAGGGGCAGGCATTGCTCACAGGGCAGGCGCGTGGGGGGAGCTGCTGTCGGCAGCTTTCGTCTGAAGGCAGCATGTGTGATGATTGATTGCACTGCAAGCCCTGCTGTTCCATGCATGCGACACTCCTTGTCTTGGCAACCTCTTGGTAGGTTTTTTCCCCTCTTCACCCACCCTGCGATGAGGCACTGATAAAAACAAGAGAGTTCCCTGGCTGTCTGCTAAGACATTTGGGTTTTTTTGTCTTTTTTTTTTTCCTAACGGGCTGTGAACCACAGTGGAAAGATGAAGAGGGAGAAATCAAAAGGAAAGCAGGTGCAAAAGTGTGTTCTTTTGTTTTCCCCCTCCCTCTCAAAATCCAAATTTCATGGGGTTTGGTAAATTAAGATTTCTCCTGCTTTCCTCAGCTGGCACTTAGATCCAGCAGAGATATGTTTACAGGATGCCAACTGCGTCTATGTACCAGCCAGATGTGGTGCAGTCCCCAAATCAGCAGCTTACCATGGTGGATGAAATAATTGTCTGCATAATGGGGAGTGCTCAGCGCGTGTAAATGACGGGTGCATCTGTCTCTATTTCTGTTCTGCAGGCCCTCGCTGTGCTTTGGCTTTACTGAGGGGACAAAAGCTAGATTTCTGTGTTTTTTCATTTTCTGTGCATAAGTCTCTTGAAGGTATCAGGAGAGACTTAGGAGCAGCTTGGAGGTCTGTATTTGATCTATAGCACCAGTGTCATCAAAACATGCAGACCTCCAGGACCAAATCAGCTAAAGCATATCAGCAGTTTCCCAAGAGGTTAAGGAGACCACACATTTTGCAACAACCAATCATCTTGGCTAAGAAATGCCAATGCAAACCACCTTCCCCAGAGGGAAATGGCTTCTGTTGTCTGGCTTTGTAAACACAAATGTAAATTGTTTGGATACTTTGGGGGAAGGGGGAGAGAAACAAAGTAGTAGTGAATTTTTTTTTAATTGCCTCTTTAAGAGGAACTGATCTGCTGAATTAGCAATATATTATTATGCTGAGTGCAATGCAAAAGTTGCTCTTTTCTGGGCTGTGCAAGTAGGTCTAGAAGTCAGCAGCCAGACAGCCTGGTGTTGAGTTGTCTGGTCATGGCTGCTAACGATCCTTCCAGTGCCTTGCACTGGAGCAGCAGGAGGAATTCCTGCTTTTCTTGCTCCTTCCTTTTTGCTTCATTTATCACAAGGTTTTGTGTTGTGGGTTTTTTTTTTCCCAAACTGAAATTATCAAAAGCACTTGGAATGACTTTTTTGTCAATCAAAAAATTGAATCAAAGCTTGGTGGGGAAGGTATGCTGGAATGACGTTTTTAGCATGTGAAAGAATATGATGAGCCATTTTTCTTGAACGATGTGAGATGCGCAAGTGTAACCATACTTCATAAGAATAGAAATCATTGTGCTCTGGCTGATAGATAAAGGTCAATAGGAAGTATGCAAGGTAACAATAGCAAAAGGGTAATTTACTGGAAATAGTGAAACCCTGATTTAATGTGCCACAACTGCAAGAGCTGATACAGGCAAATAAAACATATAGAAGTCAAAATGCATTATCAGCCTATCTGTTGTCTTAATACTAGTCGCTTTGGGATTCTCAGAAAAGCTCCAGGTTATAGAAAATGAGCAAGCGAAACTCAGTGACTAAATTTAGATGACTTGACATATTTAAATGTTGTGGTTTTGATTTGCATGTTGTGATTTTAAAGCATGATTTATTTTTTTAAAACCCTTGTGTTTCATCAGTACCTAAATAGCAATTATATTCATTAGATGGTCTGACATCTTGTTCTCAGTACTGAAATTTGGAGAGCCCTTTTAACCTGCATGCTAGGATGAAATGAGAACAGACTTCTCTGCTGGTTTGCTATCACAGATGAATGATCATTGGGTTGGTGCTGTGATAATAAAGTAATTTAATTTTGGACATTGATTAACATCTTAATTCAGATGCTGGGATCCTTTTCTATCCAGGTCAGCTCATGAGGATTTGGTGAGATGAATTTCATAAACCAACAAGGAAAGTGTTTGCCCATGAACAGGGGAATTGCAGTGTGCTGTTGCTTACAAGTGCTTTCCTTTCTGACTTGAATCACTTGGTCAGTAGCAGAATGAACTTCTTAGCCTTTAGTCTGTGCTATTAAATCTGAGACACTTAAAACGGAGCCAAAGGACCCTTTTGCTGCTAACTTGTTTCATACATAAAGGTCTCCAATGCCTCTTTTATGGAATAAGGGGAGACTCAATTCCCGTGCCTAAATTCTTGTTCTTGAAGGAAGTCTCTGTAGACAATTCATATGATGTAATGCTCTTGTATGTAAGGGCAGGATCCTACCATTCCCTCCACATATTGAACTCTTTCCAGAAGTAGCTCCTTTCAGGTATTTGAACAATAAATAAGTGTTCTGCCAGTGGGACGTGCTGCAGTATAGGGTAACATTCAGTGGGAGTCAAGGTGGACAACCAGTCTATAGTGCCTAAAATCTGCACAGCAGCAGTGCTTCAGAGAGGAAGGATATTTTATTAGTGCATGTGAGAAACGGCAACATTTTTTGTAATGTTTTTGTTAAAGTGTTTATCTACCTAGGTGGTTTTCCTGCTCCTTGCACCCAACATAATGGGGGGGGCGGGGCGGGAATGGTTTTTGCCCAGACATTTGTCTTTCTTTTGTCTTGATCTCTCCAGAGAGCAGGTCTGGAGTTGTTTAAGGTAGCTGTTTAGAGAGCAAGGTTAAGATTAGACTGCTTTAGAAAACGTTTTGTGTATTTTACATTGATTTGTCTTAACTGCCTAAAATGCAAGTGAATTGTTATGGATGGAAGGAAGTTTATATAAAGTCCCTGCAGAAGGCAGGGTCCCAAACATTCAGTGCTTCTACTGGAATGACACCAAATTAATCTTTCTCTGTGGAATGATTGACAAGGGTTTCTAGGTAGAATTGTCTACCTCATCACATTTTCAATCCTTGAATATGTAACCCTTTTAACAGGGTCTCTAATGGGGCTATTATAGGTTGCAGACCAAAGAAGCTAAAGAGTTTCCTTCGAGCCATCTAGTCCAAGCCTTTCCTAAATCTCTTTTATTTTGTGGAGGAGCTGACAGGCTCAGCAGAGGCACAACAGGTCATAAGGCACAACTTCTGGTAGATTTTGGTTAGCGTGAGGAAAATACTCTTTAACTACTGAGAATATCTGCTACATTGCTTAGCTTGTGGCTTTGGAAGTCTCTGGTTAGTGCTTCATTCACAGGTACCTCTGTAACGCTATCTAGCACTGCAGAGCTACAGCAGAAGGTTTGGAGATAACAGCACATAACCCTCTTTTTCCCTTCCCTACCTTTTTTGTTGTATTTTCGAGGGGCTAAAATCGGCAGCTCTCCAATCACCTACATTATTTGTCAAGTCTGTTTTAGGAAAAAGTGTTTTTCTTTCCACAAAGTTAAGAAACATCATATTCACAATGGCATCTTCTTATTGTTTTAAAAATTGGAATTGAAGAGCTCTGTTACTGACGGGAGGGAATACAAAAATGCCAGTTAGAGCAATCCAATAGGGTCTGAGGCTGGCAGCAACTTTTAGCCTGTGACTCACTCGGAGCAGTAGCCTTGAATCACTCCTGCTAGCTGACAGGTTGCTGTTTAGAAGGGGCCAACTCTGATCTTGATTCAGTGAAGGTCACGCTGCTAACTCCTCATATACGGAAGCGCAATTTGGACAAGAATCAGGCCCAAACAATTTCAAAGCTTCACAGATCAGTGTCCAGTTGGGTAAGGTGCCAGTCCTAGACTACCTTTTATCTCCTAACTTGTACAAGGTGCATTCCTACCCCGAGGCTTATTCAGTGGTGTTTCCGGACCAGTACAGCTATTAAAATGCGATGGTATAACAGAAAGTCCAGGCAAGACCATCACAGGGTGCATTTTGTTCTGCGTGAAGGAATTCACAACTGAACCAGGGTGTGAACATGCAGTGTGTGTAGTTAGACTTTAGGAGAATGTTTGTATATGTCTCCACAGATACAAGCAGGACATCTGGAAGTCCCTGTGTAAATGTTGTCCAACCTATTTTTGTTTTCAAGAAATAACATTTTGCCTTAAAGAAATGTGTAAGGAAAGGCTGGTCAAGCAGCCTGTCTGACAGAAGACCCTCTTCATTTCCCACCTCAACCCAGTTTCCATCCCTGCTTCTACCCAGGTTCTCAGTAAATGTCTTAGTCACAGCTAAGTGACTGCAGTCTGAGAAGGTGGTAGCAAAATGGGAAATGCTCTTCCATAAAGAAAGGCATGTCAGAATAATCTGCTTATTGCAAATTCCTTCTAAAACACCCCAACAGTAACAGAAACAAATATCATAGTGGCAATACCATAATGTTTGCATTCACACACC
>NW_009234196.1:0-2247 GCF_000690835.1 Fulmarus glacialis | reverse complement strand
AGGGTCTTGTTTTTTAAAAGGCTGACGAAGGACATTTGTTAAGCAACAGATCTGGTCTTATTTCCTATATTGGCTGTATCTAATTTTCCTTTGGGACTTTTGGATTTTTCTTTATTTTTGTGGTATATGTGCTAACATATAATGGATTCTCTTTCCAGAACATTTTCAACAAGCTGACAATAATGTGGTACACCCTGTAATTTAAAGCAATGCATACTTCTATTACGGATTATTGGATTATTAGCTTGTGGGTTTTTTAAATATTATGTACGACTGAGTGTTGGAGTAATTGGCATACTAAATTTGTGAATGACTGTTAATGAATAAACTTCTCTTACTGAAGCTGAAATAGCAAAGCTATTCCTGGACCAGAAAGGCTGGTAGATTTTTGGCCTGTAATAAATTGAACACATAACACAAAGTGGGACAAAAAAGAAAAACATTGCTTAGAGTCAGTTCTGAGCAGGAATTACTGAATTTTTTCTTTTTTGGAAAATGATTGCAGTATATAAAACAACTTGGTTTCAACATCTCCCTGTAATTGAACTAAAGCAGTTTCAGATTTTCTTAAACATTAATTTCAGGAAAACTAGACTTCCAGAAATACTTTTTGTATGCAATGTGACATAATCATATATAGCACATACGTATGTATATGCATATGTATATAATTTATAACAGTATAAACATTGACATTAAAACCTGAAGGGACTGGTTTACCAAGGTTTTGAATGCCCAGGGCTTTAATTGATGTGCTGAGAATCTGTAAGTGCTCACATGTGTCGTGTGATGCATAAGTGTGCGTCATAGAACAGGATCAGCAAGACAAGTATGTATCCATTTCACTTGTTCAGGCAGTCCAGAGGAGAGCCGGACAGATGCTTTAACGCCAGGGCCATAGGAAACTCAAGCCCGGAAATGCTCTTTTTCTTATTTTCGTTTTGCCTTCTAGCTTGCTTACAGACAGCATTTCAGAGCATTTATGTGTTGTTTAATCTTGTATTTTATCTCTATGCTTCAACATGGTTTAACTAGAGAGTTTATTGCGCATACATAGGCTTCCTTTTTAGTCCACCCCTCTATATTGTGCAGTGCTGCTTCACACTTGTGACTAAATAAGATGAGAGGATGGCTCTGAAATATTGGGTGTTGTGCATTGTTTTTCAGAGATTGGTGATTTTAGTTATTTCTAGAACTTCTTTCTTGGTTTACCTAACAGATAAACAGTAAATGCTTTGAATTCACATTACAATCTTGCTGTCTTTGATTCTCTGTGGAATTACAGAAAAAGTGGGGATATCCCAATTTTTATGCCTGGAAAGACTTTAGTGTTCAAAAGGAAAGAGACTGCTAGCTAGAAAAGTCTGGTCAGTATCAGCAGGTCTGCTACTGTGACTCATAATAGGTATTACACCAGTGATGTATATGTAAATACTGTCTGTTCTTTCATGTTAAACTGTAAGATGAGCCTTTGTTAAAATACAGAAATGCAGAAGAAAGAGCCATGCACTGGAATGAAGTCTGAGACTGATGAGCAAGTTCAGGTCATGCAAGAGGGTTTTTTCTTCAGTTGCATGTATCTGGCATCTATCACTTGCTACAGCAGGCTGCATTATTCATGCAAATAGAGAAGAGCTGCTACCTTCCAATATTTTTTTGTCCATTTAATAAAAACACTGCAAGGAGAGATGGACCTGAAACAATTCTTTAAGACTAAAACTGTTCCTTCTCCTACCTTGGAAACTGAGCGCATCTAAAACAGAGTCAAAATACAGCTAGTCGATAATGGATATAATAGCAAAAAGCTCCCCACATCCCCTTTTGGCTTTTGTTTACATTCTGCAAGAGAAGGATGTTGAAAACAACATGAAAGAAAAAAGTTGGGAATGAAGGTGATTATTTCTGTGCTTTCAGTGTCTTTAGACATAGCAAGCTGAGGAGACAGGGTGAGCCCTCCTTGAAGAGGAGTCCCGCGATTTCTCAAGATAACACAGCTAAGCAGTGAAAGCATCCTACGGAACTCACCTTAACCTGCAATCTGAGGATGGGGAGGGGGCGAGGTGGGAACATTTACCCGGGCAAATACAAGTGCAGCATTCCCAGCCGCCACTAGTTGTCACTTTGCAACCAGCCGGGGTCCGTGTTTTCAGCACTGCGGTTAGCGAGATTGCGGTGCTAATTAAACGGAGTAACTCCCAAAGCCGCGGAAAGTCCCGAGCCCGGGGCTGTGCCACAGCCAGTCTCGGG
>NW_009234195.1:366-634 GCF_000690835.1 Fulmarus glacialis | reverse complement strand
CTCCCCACCGACCTTGCAGGGAGTTGAGGATGGTGAAGAGGTAGAGCTGGGGGACGAGGAAGATGCCGAAGCTGAAGAAGGCCAGGCCCCAGGTGGTGCCCAGCAGGCAGGTGAGTCCCAGCACTGTCACCCAGTCCTTCCTCGCCTGCCCCTTCTGCCGCCGGATCCTCCGCAGTATTGTCACCACCCTCCCCAGCACCAGCGTGTTGAAGAGCAGGATGAGGCCGGCGTAGCAGGGGGCGGCGGAATGGGCCGGTGGGCTGGTGAG
>NW_009234195.1:0-268 GCF_000690835.1 Fulmarus glacialis | reverse complement strand
GGGCTGGGCCCCGTGAGGGGGAGCGGGGCGCGGGAGGGGCATGGCGGCGGGTGCCCCCACGCACAGCGAGATGTAGGCAGGCAGCTGGCAGAGCCAGGCTCACCAAAAAGTGGCACCCGGCAGAGCTATGGCTCAGCCCCGTGTGCCCAGGGTGCCTGGGGTGCCCCATGCGCCCGGGGTGCCTGGCATGCCCAGGGTGCCTGGCATGCCCAGGGTGCCTGGTGTGTCCAAGGTGCCTGGTGTGCTCAGAGTGCCCAGGGTGCCTGGT
>NW_009234194.1:33866-40655 GCF_000690835.1 Fulmarus glacialis | reverse complement strand
CCCGCATAGCCCTGGGCTGTGCTGTCCCCGGCACACCCCAGAGCAGCTGGAGCACCCCACGCCCTCCAGCCCCGGTATCTTTCCCCATGGCCAGGGGAGCAGACTCTGCCTCTCCCACTACTCCACAGCGCCCAGCTGGTCGAGGGAGGATTTACCAGGTAGCAGTATGGAATGCCCCATCCCAACCTCAGCCCTGGGGCCAGGTGCAGCCCTGCCATCCCCTGCCATGCACCAGACTGCGGGCTCAGCAACCGCAGCCCCATAGGCCACAGCAGCAGCGTGCAGCAAGACACACCACCTCTGTCATTCCCCTTTCCTCCCGGTGTGCCCCTTCCCAGCATGGGATATCTTCCCCTCCTGCGCATGGCCTCCTGGCAGGAGCTGCCTTTCCTCCAGCCTGCCCCTGCCCATGGCAGGGCTACCTCTCTGTTTCAGTCCTGCCTGGTGGGATTACAGAAATAATTTGAAACAGGGTATGGATTTGGGTCCTGCTGGATGTGTCTTGTCTCTGTATCTCTCTGCCATAGCCAGGGCAGCATCAGCCGCATGCCTGATCAAAGAGGAGGACATGCAGTTACCAGCAGACACCTCCATGCTTTCTGATCTGGGCGAGGGGAGCTGGGCTCTGCCTCCCTCCCGCTGCCAGAGCTGCAACCCAGACCCTACCGGGGCTCTGCAGAGCAGTCATCGCTTCCTGTTTAAGATGCTTGTGCGGCAGCATGTGAAGGGCAGGCATTCATTTTGGCTCTCCTGCATGCCACCGGCACGCACACTGAGTCAGTGAATGTGGAGCCACAGGGACATCCCTGTACCCAGACGCAGGTTGGGCTTCACCTACCCCAGTGCCTTCCAGCTGCGGCTGCAGAGCAGGCTGGAGCTTTCCTGCCCCACTCCCTCTCCAAGGGACTGCTCGTTGGTGGTTGGCAGCTTGACTGATTTTGTTGCTGGCCTGTTATACGCAGGGTGAGCTGTACGCTGCTACCCTGAACGCCCTTGAACAGACAACATGGTCCAGTGCCCTGTGGGATGGATGCACAACCCTCCCCCTTGTCCATCAGGGTTCATCAACCCTGAAAAGCATCTTGAAGGGGCCCCTGGACCGGTGCCAGGCTGCCCCACAGCAGGCAGGCCTCCAGGCATGGCTCCCTGTGTCCCGCTGCCCAGCAAAACTAGCCCAGGAGAGCATCATGGTGCATGGCTGCAGTGGTGCCTCATGGCCCGCTCCCCACCACGGGCACCACACGGGGAGGGTTGGGCGCTCACGGAGCTGCTCCACTCCTGGCTTCAGCTGCTTGAGCGGGCAGCAATCGATTTTCTTGCACAACACCAGCTCTGACGGTGCCTGACAAACTGCCTTTGCCCGGGGCACGGTCCATGGGACCACCTGTGCCAGGCTGCTGGGTGGGGTGGGTGCATGTGGGCCCACCCATCACCCCACTGTGCCAAGCTTTGAGCAACCTTCAGCTTCTCCCCGTGTGCTGGGCACGCAGCGTGCAGCACCACGTGCACATGACACCTGTAGACCCTGCCCAGGCACCCCTTGGGGCTGGCCCCCAGCCCCAGGGAGCCCAGCATCAAACACAGACTTCCCCCCCTGGACTGGTGGCCACAGCAGGGCAGCTGCATGTATTATTCAATGGGAAGCATGTAATAAAATCCCCCCGATCACCTCTGGCTCTGTCACAAGCAGTGGTTAGCCATGACTCAGAGAAGGAGCAGAAGGGCTGGAAGCTGTCAGACCTGCTTAAAACCACTGCAGCTAAGTGCTAATGTGCAGCACAGCAGCGGTAGCTGCAAGGCATGCAGCCAGGCTGAGCAAAGCGCAGCTCCCCAGACATGCCCCATGCTGTGACTAGGTCTTGCCCCAGTTCCCACATCCCCCTGCATCCACTGGAAACCTCTGGGCACCCAGAGGGTCTTGTGGGGTATTTGACACTGGCAGCCCTGGGTCTGTCACCATGATGGAGCGCTGGAGTCCTGCTTATCCCATGCAGACCCGGCCTGCCAAGCAGCTGGCATGGCTGGGGGCAGCCCTGTTGTTGGGCCATGCAATAAAGCAGGGTCCCCTGGTAGCAGGCACCTGGCCCCTAGAGAGGCAGGGTGGTCCCTGGGGCACTTTCACCAGATCTCTGGGGCCCTGAAGGACACAAAGCAGGAGATCAGCACCCGACTCCGTGCTCTCCTGCTGCAGCACCCCAAACCTGCTACAACTGCCATGCAAGTAGCACCCCCCTGCACCCCTGCCCAAAGCCGCACTGCCTTCCACTGCCCCACTCTGGCGCCAGCTTGCTGCAGAGAGCCACCCTCCTCCCACCTCCAGCACGGCAGCGATGCAGAAGGCAGGATCCAAGATGCCAGCTTGGCGCAGGCTCAGCTGCCTCCCAGGGCCAGCAGAGGAGGGGGACACTGGCCACGGCCACAGACACCAGGAAGAGGGGCTTGTTCTGCCTATAGACAGTGCCCAGCTCCCCCAGGCTGTGGCTCCACTGGTCCCAGGGCACTCCCTGCCCACGCCCCAGGCAGGATCAGGGGGAGCACAGCCCTCCTCCCACCCCAGACATAGGTACCTCAGAGCAGGGGCCAGCTGGCACAGCCATGGCTGTGAGCAGGGCTTCCACCTCTGGGGTCACCCAGCACAGGCTGTGCGCAAGCAGAGCCCCTGGCACCGGCCTTCCCTGGGGGATGAGTGGATGGGGGAACCGAACAGGCTGCTCTAACAGCCAGCTCGAGGCTGCTCCCCACCCTGATTCTCATGGAAGGAGACAAGCAGGGATGCACAGAGGAAGCAGCCCTGCACACACATCTGTCTGTTCTCGTTAACAAGGGAGTCTATCTCCATCAGGCCTGGGCAGCAACACCTTCCAACTGACCTGCAACAACATGCCAGGAGCCTGGCACAGGTGCAAGGGTGGTGCAGTCTGTGATGAGCAGGGCACAGGGTGGGTGTGGTACCAGGCAGCCCACACAGCTGTCCCCCTGAGAGCAGCCACCCACCTGCTCCCAGGGAAGAAAGGGCTCAGATCCAGTTCTTGGGGCAGCAGAGACAGGCCCATGAGCCAGCAAATGGGGCACTGCGCTGGGGCACTAACATCCCTCACAGTAGAGCCCCAACATCCCTCCTTCCTCTCCACTCCCTAAGCTCGCCGTCCTGCTATGGCCTACCCTACAGACCTGTTTATTTGCCCTTAGATTAAGATCAAGTGCAGCTCTTCCATAAGTCCCTGCAAGCCTCACCATATCCCACACAGATGGGACAGAAGGAAGACATTGGTCAAGAAAAGCTACCAGAGGGACCACAGGTCACATGGTCCACAAGCAAATTGCTGAGGAAGAACCGAAGAGGAAGAAAGGTGCTGGTGATGGCGGTTTCCAGGTCCAACAGACAGCAGGAACAGAGAGCACTAAGCTAAAGCAGCCTGCTACAGAGATTAGACTCCATGCCAGCAGGCTGCATTAGCCAGGTCAAAAGTTGAGAATGCAGCATGTTACCCATCCAGAGAAAGCACTGTGGCTGTCAGGAAGGAGCTAGTAGAGGAGCCTTGGCGCTTATCAGCAAAACCGTGCTGCGATGAGAAGTAGTGTTGTGAGTGCACTCAGTCTGCAGCTCCTCCTAGACTGCAGAGGTACTTAATTGAGCATCTCAGTAACTGCTGTGGCTGGGAAGCTGGGCTTGTTAGGGCTCAGAATTACCCTGCAGTGTAACTCCCCCTTTGCTTTATACCTCTGTCCTAGTGGAACATACCACAGACCACTAGTAAAGCTCTTAATCAACATACAAATCCTACAAAGCTTGCACAAATCCTTGCAAGCATGTGAACATGAGCGTATGAAACAAACAGGGAAGAAGCGCTTTCTTTCCCAAACCAAATTGTTTAGCCGTTCACAAAAGCTGAAAATGCAGACATTAGTTCTACTGAGAAAGAAATAAAGACCATGTGTAGAGGTGCTGCTGGGCTGTACTGGGAGGAGCGCTGAGGAGGAAACGCAGGCTCTGAATACACACTCCTTTTGCAAAGTAAGCTCTCTGTATTCATCTGAGAATGTTTGCAGTACAGGGTTCATCTGGTATAAATAAAATACAAAATTTTACAATGTCTTAATCATTATTTTAACAAAAATACTAAAAACTGAGTAAAAACTGAAACCAAAGTGGGAAGGGAGACTATCAGCCACAAGGGATCTCCATAAATGTTTGTAGAAATCGGACAGTAAAAACACTTTCTCTGTACAATAAAACCATCGTCCTGGCATCTCCCTGTGAGAGGGGCAATAGCAGCACTGGAGGCACAGGCCCAAGGACAAAGGTTGGGGGCAGCCCCAGTTTGTGGGTCAGGGTGAAGAGGCTGTATCCAGTCCACAGTGATGTCTCCCTGCTGGATCAGGCTGAAGTGCCACAGATCAGTAGCGTCCAAACGGGTTGTTGTTCTGCTGTGTCTGTGTATCTGTTGAGGTCAAGACAAAGTTAGACAGTCCCAAGGTCTGGAAAAGAGATCCCTCTCCCCACATCACCAGCACAGTATGCAGAGTGTGTCACAGGCTGTGAGAAGAAAAATATAGCCTTTATGGCACTCCCTGCTCTGCTCATTTGTCTGAGCCTTAGGCAGCAGCACTGTTAGGACCCCACATTCTTTGAGGAAGAGACAGATATGTGCCCGTGCCGATCCTGAAGCTTCTCCAGAGATCTCTCCATCCCTCGTGGTGGAATTGGTGCATCATAACACAAAGCCCTGAAAGCTAGCTGGGAGGATGAGTTTATGGATGAGTTATTTCTGATTTTGAAAGAAAATAAGATTGCACAACACCTGCAGCCATACAAGCTGCTCAGACAGCTAGTGCTAAACACTCATCCTGAGGCACACCCAGAAACCAGAGTTAGTGAAGGTTTCAGAGACAACTATCCTGGCTCCCTGTCAGTATCTCAGTACAATGAAGGACATGCCCAAAGGACTTCCAGATAGCACAAGAAGAGCAGGAAACGTGGTAAAGTTATATTCAAGAACCTCATGAATGTCCAAACTGCTGGGACTGATGTTTAGTGATGTACAGTGCTCACAGTATACTTGGGTACTGTCTGATGAATAAAATTCGGTAGTTTTTTCCCCTGAAACCCCATCAGCATGTTTGACCCTAAGTCAGACTAAGTAAAAGGAGACCACTGTAACCTGGCTAGTCTGCTCTCCTCACCTCTGCTGGACAATAGCACATTCAGGGATATCCTGGAGCCTCCTAATGCAGCCTACCCTAGGCCCAAAGTATTCTTGTCCTCCTCCTACAGGCTGTTCTTGGTTTATGTCCTGCTTTCCACTCCATCCCAGACACTACAAATAAAAACTTCAGATGGTTTGTGGTGGAACTGATGCAAACCCAATGAGGGAGCATGGAAGCTGCATGCTGACACGTGGCTGCATTGCACCCATGCATCTGTTCCACATAAAACAGCTCTGTTTGCTGTACAGACAGGATAAAAAAATATGGCTATTCTGCTATATTCAGATTCTTATATGAGGTCTTCCTGTACTTGAATGTCCTGCCTGGGATCCTTGCACAGACTTGTGGTTTGTGAATCAGGCTAGTGGGAAACTTAACACATTAAAACTTCTGCGGAGGTTTTTTTTGGTCACAAGGACTAAAAATTTTCCATCAGGGAACAAGTATAAGCACAATTTCCAAGCCCCCACTCCACACATTATTACATCTAGCACAGTATCACACTTAATGCACTGCAAGAAAACCTGTGCAGTCAATTTCTGGGCATTTTTATAGCATGTCTGCCATTTTTATGGCAGAAAAGCCAGTGAGGTGATAGCAAAACAGCAGGCCATTCAGAAGGGAACAGCACAGACACTGGGTTCTGTTTCTAGGTCCCCCAGCCAGTAGTTCAATGCCGATTACAGGAATACAGTGCCAGACTGTATCTATTACCCTGTCTGTGACGGCAGCCACAGAAGCCCACAGAACACTGCAAACACAGCAAGTGTGCAGCAACACTTCCCAGAGTACCCTCCCTGCCTCCAGGAAGTCTTGTCCTGATCACAACATGAACATAGTAACGCTGGGTCATCCACCAAGCAAGTGCCCCAGGATTACAGCCTCCCTGTGCCCCTCAGAGGTCATCCGCAGCAGAGAAAATACCTCTGAAAACTTTAAAGCTGCAGACTGGATCCTTTCAGGAAAGCTGCATGGAAGCCCCTACAAAGGCTCAGCTCCCTCGTCCCTCTGCAGGCAGCAGAAGGAAGGTCTAAAAGGTTGCTCACAAGCTGGCAAGCACTGCCTGCCCTGCTGCTGTGCCTGCTTGGGCCAGGAGCTCTAAGTCCTGATGCCACCTCCCTGTCAGCATTATTTATGGCCTCAGACAAACAGTCTGGCTTGGCCTTGTTTCTCTACACCAGGGTACCTGCAATAGAAAACGGCCGGGAGGAGACTAGGGACAGGATCAAGAACACTAAGGCTTACTGGAAAGCTGCTGTTGAAGCTGTCGAACCAGTGCAGCTGTTTGCTGCTGCTGCTGTGTCTGCTGAAGGCCCTGGCGCTGGAACTGCAAAGAGAGAAACGTAGTTATAGCCATACCACCTGGCTGGCAGCCTCAGCATTCACACAAGCCCTGGGAAGCGCAGGGGAAGGAGAAGGGGGGGATATGCAGGTGGAGCACCGTTGGATTTGTGCTGGACTATCATGTCCCTCTGCCTCCAAGGGAACACTCACAATGGGCTGCTGCGGGGGAAGAGCCTGCATCCCCAGCCCTGGGGGCTGGCCCTGCGCCTGCGGCTGAGGCACTGTGGAGACCTGGGG
>NW_009234194.1:16060-33802 GCF_000690835.1 Fulmarus glacialis | reverse complement strand
GCTGCTGTTGTTGCTGCTGCGAAGACAAAAGAGAAAGGACCATCAGGGAACTGTCTGGGCAATGCACACAGCAACACGAAGGGCTGAAGGAGGAAGGACGTTCCATGCAGTAACATACCCTCTTACAGCATTTTCCTTACAGGTACCTAAATTACCCAAATTTCACCAGGACCCTATCCCAGGGTGAGAAATGGCAAGAAATACAGGGACAGTAACAAAGTTGTTCTGCAAGATGAGGTATCAACAGATGGCAGGAAGCGAACTATGAGTCTACTGGTCAACTGGGGAATGACTAGGAGCAAACAAGATACAAGAATAGAAAACAACTAAGAGCTACCTCAAGAAGTTGGCTGGTTCATCTCTTGCTTCCTGGTTAAGATCAGCAATACTGACTTCACTGAGTATTCGCCTGACCTGTTCTCAAAATTTTTCCAGAGGTAGCAACAGAGCTCCTACAACCTCCCTATGCAATCCACTCCAGGTCACAGTTACTCCTACTACATGAGTTTTCCCTAATCTCTACCCTGAATCTCATATGTTATGATTTTAGGCTATTTCTTGTCCTACAGCCAAGGGACAAGAACAGATAAGGGGTTTTTGGCTTTTTTTGAAGACAAAAAATTTGGAGACTTATCTCTCCTCTTGTCTCTGCCTCTCTAACTCAATGTCCAGATATTTCAGCCTTTCCTTCTCAGTCTCATTCCCCAACTCTTCGATCTATCTTGCTGCCCTTCTCTGCCACTTATGCCAGCTGGTGTTGCACTTCAATAAAAGGATGCAGATAAAACTGGATGCAGTGCTCCAACCTAGATGTTGACAGAACTAGTTACAGTGAGAAGAATATTCAGCGTGTTGAACTTGGAGTCAGAATATACGCACAAACCTCAAGGATTTTTCATTTCTCTTAATTTTCAGGCATTTCTCCCATCTGCCAATGTAGTTTTGAACTCTCTAGATCAACAGAAGAATTTCTAGCAGAAATAGAAAACTACTAATGCTATCATAAAAAAACATGGTGATGCTAGGTACAGTTCTGATCACTGGCTCAAAAGGGTAAGGTTCAAACCTTGAGACTCAGAAAATAGACAAAAACACAATCAGGAGAAGGGACAGTATCTTGTAAGAGGAGGTTAGAAAAACCTGACCTATGGAAGCTGCAACTGCACCCTAGGAATACACTGGCTAAATATCAGAGAGAAAGAAGAGCCAGGAAACAACAGGACACAGTGTACAATAATAATTGGATACAAGAACCAGTCACAAACACACTGAGGCTTGGATCAAGGATTCAGCCCAAAGGCAGTGAGTTTCTAAAACAGCCTCCTAACTTCCATCTTAAACCAGTTTGGCCACTTCGGTTCTTGAAATGGATGCTATGACCTGGGTACACAAGAAAGCAGATGACTGACTAATGAGCCAGGATACCCCTCCCGATTTCATGTCCTACCTTCTTTCAACAGCTGACTACCAATCCATGCAAGACAAACCAAAAGGCCATCCGTCCTTTCTACAAGCCACTGCATCATGACAGTCAAATCAAGCACCAGGAGTCTGTTCTGCATCTGGTATGCCTCAGTAACAGGGAAGATTTTGGGCACTCCATTTTTTGTTTTTTTTTTAAGCAACAAAGCAATGTCAGCTAAAAGCTGAAGGTATACATGAAGTTACTGAGCTAGGAGAAGTGCTAGCATTTTGTCTGAGGCATGTTCTTTTTCTAAATATGCGTGATGGAGAATGCTAAAAGAAACCAAGTGAATAGTCAGGGGGTGCTACTCATCAAGAGGACTAAAAGCTGCTGACCATGCTACAGGCAGTCTCTTGTCCAGTGCAAGGCAGCAATTCTCAAATACTGTTGACTGCAGTGCTCTGCAGGAATCACTGTCTCGCTCAGGCCCCTCTCGGAACACAATGCCTCAGCACTCTGTGCCATGTAAAGTCTCTCCATATTCTACAGGTTTGCCAGGCCTTGTCATAAGGTATGCAATTCACCAATTAACCCAAAATATTTCTGTGTTTCTCTGTCAATTCAATATATTTCTGTAACTCCAAGAAATGTATTCATATCTGTATATCATATAAGTATTTAATATTCATAAGACCATAATGCAAATCCATGGAATACTCATGTCTGTTGACACACGCGTGTGAACTTCTTCGAACCTAGAGAGCTGGGTCTAACAGCTTACTTTGGATCAGTTTTTCACCATTTGCTGTTAGCTGTGGAGTACATGGACTGATTCACACCAGATTTCCTGCCATTGGAAACTGCAACTGACACTTATTTTGATCTTGCGAAAGTGCAGATATGTCCCTAAAAATGATCTTGTAAGGAACAACTCTACCTGCTCTTGTGTGGGCAGGAGGATTTTCATTTTATTTCTAGCTCCTGCAACACTTCTAAAGACAGCTAGCTTTCTTATGGGCTCAGCTGGAGCAGGAATAGGTGGGATGCAGGCCGCAGAGGACTAAACAGACCTTTACTGCTCCTAACTTCCCTTTAGCTCATGCTGGGTGACTGGCAAAAGACAGCGCAGCAGGTGTCTCCATCAGGAGTGGCCAGCTCTACGGAAGGAAGAGCCGCCTAGCAAATTGTTACAGACAGCCCCCAACAGAGTTGACATCCTTCCTGGCACAGAGGGGCAGAGCAGAGTGTTGCTGACACAGAGGTAAGCAGTGCTGGGCAAGCCTCCTCCAGCTCCAGCAGCCTTCCTCCTGTCAGCAACCACTCACCCTCAGCATCTGCTGCTGCTGTTGCTGCTGCTGCCTCAGGTACTGCTGCTGCTGCTGGTCAGGCAGTATCTGGCTGGGTCGAATTCCTGAGGGGACTCCTTGTGGACCCAAATGGTTCATCCCACTCATCATGGGGGCCTGCTGTATTGACTGGTGAGGAAACCTGCAAGAGAAAAGGACAAGCTCACGAAGTAAAAGATTCATGGGCAGCCAGCTTCTTTAATCCAAACCCAATTTCTGCCATCAACAAGGTACAGCCCAAACAGCCCCTCGCAATCCATGCTGCCTCTCTGCAGAAAGGTGAGGGACACCAGGGCCTCTCAAGGGTTTCATCCAAAGTGTTTTTCTAGAAGCCCTAAGTCACAGCCCTCGGATCGCTGTTCTGCATGGTTTCCCTGCTGGATTTATGCCTGCTCAGGAGCAGTGGAAGTCCCAGATCTAGCCCTTTGATGGGCTGGTTAGATTTAAAACCAAGACTATGACTTTCCCAGGTCATTTTTCTCATACTTCCCAATTCCATCTTTTGCTGGCTGGTAATACTGTCTCCTGCCTGCAACTAGCATCTCTGAATTTCATCCTGTCTCTCTTTTCTTCCCAGGACTGAAAGCTGGATGAAGATGTTCCCCTGAGGGTGCAAAGGACTCAGATGCTGTATAACACAGCACGGACAACAGGCTTTTCACAGATTGCTGTTAGGGTTGTGTAAGCAGAGTGGGGAAGCCCTTGATAAAATACAGCTTATTAACACCCAGTAGGGTGGGAGGTACCTCTGTGTGTTGCCCAAGGTGTGCCCATAGCCAGGGGCTTGCTGGTGTACGTAGCCGCTTGGCCTCTGCTGCATCTGTCTAACAGGATCCACCAGGGCAGGATTAGAGCTGGGGTGGGAATTCTGATAGGGCTGGCCAGAATAGGTAGGAGGTACCATCGTGCCTGACTGGGAGGGGTGCTGCTGAAGGCCTATGTGGGAGACGTAAGGTGTGTAACCCTGAAATAAATAAAAAAAAAAAGCCTTTATCAGTCATGGGATAAAGTACAAAAAGGAATTTGGAACGCACAACATCAGCCTCCTGTAAATACTGTCACAAGGCTGCTCATCTCTGGGATTCAGATTCATGCTACCCAGTAAATGAGGAGTGAGAAGAGCCAAGAGATTTCAAGATTTAGTAGCAGAAACAAAGATGCTGCTTTGCTGGAGCCCGATTCCAGCCTTACCTGCAGTCACTGCCACTCACCTGGGAGGGCTGCAGTGCTCCATAGGATGGAGTTGGAGCCATTGGGCGCACGGGCTGCTGTCCTATTATGCCTTGGCCCTGCTGGAAGGCAACAGAGAAACACTTTTTTCAACATCTCCAAAGGGCAGGACATTGCTGCTCTCTTCTGGGCAGCTTCCACCAAACCAGACAAGTAGTTTCACTGCTAAACCTACGAGGCTGCTGCACAGCATGCAGGTGCTAATGACTTCTGCCTCACACCAACTTGGGACAAATAGGCCACTAACATCCCTACCACGCCACAGCCAGGATGTGCCCCTCTCACTATCCAACAGCCACAGATGCCCCAGCGCACCTCACTGACAGCCTCCACCAATTGTCAGTGATGTGGGCCCACAAAGCAGGTGGCAAACACAGTGCTGCACCAGAGGAATAGACACAAGAGACAACATCTTTCCAGGGCAGAAAGAGACAGGGTTGGAGAGTTCTGGCTAGAAGGGATAGCCCCAGCAAACAGCTTGGGCTTGCTGTACTTTGGGGTCCAGCAACCGCAAGAGCACAGCTCTGACTTACCAACTTTGCTTGAAGCTGCTGCCTCAGTATCTGTCCTTGGGACACTGGAGGCTGCTGTCTGTACACTGCTGGCTTGTAGGAGGGGTCAATGCCCATCATGCTCCCCATCCCTGGAGGCAGCACACCACTATAGGGAGGACGACTCTGAACAAGTTTCCCCAGTGGCATGCGTACAGGTCTGTAGGATGTATCCAGGCGAGGGCCACCTGCAAGAGGAAGAGAAACAGGCTGACTAGTCACATGCTATTGCTGAGCCTTGTAGCTCCAGAATGACCACTCATCACTGTATCTAGATACATGACAGGAAAAGGGGAAAGTGTAGGGACCATCTCACAGAAGGGGTTCTTACAAGAGGTTCCCAAAGAGCTGCAATAAGCTCACCTCTCCTGTGCATCTACCTGCTGGAAGAGGCTGATTCTGGGCATAGAGACCCACTGGTGATTGCCCATATGCCAGCCTTGACATAGTGCTTCCTGACTGGTGATGCAAGAGATCTGTAGGCATACCAACTCCATATGAAACCCCTCGGCTAGGGCCCAACACAAAATCCTGCAAAGACAAAGAAGGAGTAAGAAAGATCAATGTGCACTGGAAATTCATGAATGGATGAGGAGTATGAAAGGGTTGCAGAGTCCATAGGAGGAAGCCTGGGATGCTATTTGAGCTGGGCAGCCTCCTTCCCTCCCATCAGGGATTAAGAAAATGTTTGCTCTGCCCCAGGCTAGAGAGAGCAGGATACAGCTCCAGCACTACCAGCTGAGAGGAAACACATCCCATCTGCACCCTGACACCACTCTCAGGCTCCTCAGGAAGATTCAAGGGCGTGCTCTGTGACTAGGAGGGGTGGACACGGGAGATCCATACCTGTTGGGCAGTCAGTTACCTCAGTTTTGCTGGCAGATTGGTTGCGTTTCTTGGTTTTGCTCTGTTTCTTCTTGCGTTCTTCTGTAGAGGTGGCAGGATTGGAGCTTGTTTTATCAGCCTTGGCTGGTTCCGCAGCTTTCTTCTCTGGCTCTAAAGCCACAGGTGTAGGAGGCTCTTCCTCTTCAGGGGGCAGCGGCAACGGCTCCAGGTAGTAACTGCGGGGCTTGGGTTTCAAGTGCGTGTGGTACAGAAGAAGCCTCTGCTGCTCCTCAAATCTAGACACCTTGCGATCCACCCGGACTGTCCCAAACCATCCCCAGGAGAGGGGGGCTGAGTGCTTTAAGCCCTCAAACAGATCCCAAGGGGAAATCTTCTGCTTTGTAGAGACTTGCAAACCCTTTAAAGCGAAAGAGATAAGAACCTCCAAGTCCCTGTTGTTTCTCCTACGAGGGTACAGGAAACTCTATGCTTTCTTCAGGCTCTACTCCACATTTCTCAGTTAACAGCCTGAGCCCTTACTAGCAATCCCTGCTCTTCCATGTGGCAAAGCAGTCATTTCTACAGGCCTTCATCAACAACTGTCAGTCTCCTTCATCCCATCTCTGCCAGTCTTCTGCACACTGGCACTGCCCAGTAACTCACATGACAGGGATTATGAGTTTCTCTTTATGCTTTATATAGCCATAAGTACAAAACCACAGTTTAAATAACTTCTCAGGCCATAGCAGCACATATTGCCGAGCATTAACACCCAGCTTTGCCCTTTTTGGACAGTCTGCGTGCAGCCAGCCACTTCAAGCTCAGCAGGCAACAGGGCGCTGCATACAGACGCCTCCCATGCTGTGTAGACTCAAGGCATCAGAGGACAAGGTGCAGGGACAAGGACTCAGGAGCTGTGATGCAGACAAAAAAGCTTCACTTACCTCCTTCTTGAAGATGGAGTCAAATCCAGCTATTTTATTGCCTTTGGTGTCAATGAGGGATCCCTGAGGTTCACAGGTGATGACATCTCGGGTCTGCTTGGGAAGTGGCAGTAGCTGCCGCACCTTCTCCAGGCTGTCAGATTGCCGGTCCCCCAGCTCTTTCTGCACAAGTGGAATAGAGAAGACTTGAAGAATCACTCAGGAAAAATCATCCAAAGCCCACCTGTGCCTCTTCTGGTGTCAACCTCCATCCCTGCATTACCTCTCACCTTTGCACCCTTCAGCCCTACAGAGCCATTAGGGCCACCCTCATTGCTTCATCTGAACAGCAGCAACAGGACAATTACCATTCATGAGACACAGGTAAGTTTGCACAGTTGGACAACCACAACACAACACACACTGCTCCTCATACAGGGCCTGGTGTCCCTCACCCTGAGTTTCTTGACAAGATTCATGTATGCCCGCTTGTTCTCCTCCATGCTGCCCTGAGAAATGCTGGACATATCAGCAGCCAGGGTGCCGTTGATGAGAACACTCAGCATGTCCAACACAGTGGTGAAGAGCTCACTGTTGGTCAGAGCAGAAAGGTCAAAGTCACCTGAGAAGCAGATATAAAGCCTCTGCCATCATAGTAACACTAAACATTAGATTGCCGAGAATACTGCCTACAGTCAGAAATGCCAAGCGCTCTTCAGGCTAACCTCCTAGACTAATCCTCCTTTTGCTTATACACCACAGGGTGTTCACACTTGAGTCAAGTGCAGTACCACAGATTAAGTCTGGCCTCCTGTCTATCCATTCAGCTTCTCCAAAAACCAGGTCCAGACTCAGCTCTCCCCTGTTTATCTCTCTGTATCTGGAAAGCCAAAGTTTGCTCTAGATATGCCAGAGTGCAACTTGGATACTAGGACCCAGGTTGTAGTCTGCTATTACTCCAAAGTCTCTTTCGGCTGTCACAGTACTTCTGACAGATCATCTAGAGAGACAGCTAGCTCACATGAGAAAAGGAGCCATGCTAATGACTGCCTCCCTTGGAAAGTGTATGGATCAGAAGTCAGCCAGAAATTTACTTGTTTGACTGCATGTCCACGGTGCCACTGCTGATGATGTCCAGGAGAAGCACAGCCCATTCAGTTGTCTGCTGTGTACTGCGTTGAACTGTGTCAAACATCCCCCCCACCTGGCAGAGAAAAGTAGTTTAGTCACAAGGACACCACGAATAAATACTAAGATTTAAAAGTGAGAAAGGAGCCTAAACCAGAGCAACTCCTGTGTAACAGCAACTCCTACTGAGAGCTGACGGAGACTGCAGTCAGCAGGACAAACCTCAGATGCAAGTAGTAGCGCTGTGGATTGCAAAAGCATTGAAATAGGAAGGCACATCTCCAAAACAGAGACCAACACTGTGGATTTCATCCTGGCGAAATAGAGCAAGGGAGTTTTTCCATGCACCCTATCCCACTCATGGCTCAAGACCTAGAAGCAGCACAAGTGCCTCTCCTACTTTCTTGCCTCAGGACATATATAGCCCCTCCAGTGTGTGCACATTCCAAAAAAAGGAAAAAAAAAGGCAGACAACTCTTCATCCCGTATGGTTAAGCTCTTTTTCTGCAACTGCTCACCAAATTCAGCCGTAGTTTCAGGGCCTCATGCATCAGCTGCTTGGCTTTGCAGTCATCTTGGTACTGATCTTCCCGCCAATTCGTAACAATCTAAGAAATTTAGAAGAGAGGACAGACCTCACAAGCTGTACACTGAAGCTTATAGAGAACAGCTTGTATTGGCCACTGTCCAGTGATTCAGAGATGGTCAGCTCAAGCACCCTATTCCAGCCAAGGTAAGATCTTTGCCTTATTGAGCATTGAGACAGACAACATCCCCGAGGACACGCCCAATAACCTGCCTGCTGGAGGAGCGAGTCCTTGAGGCAAGCAAGGGGAGAAGCAAGACACCTACCTGCTGGACCTGACTGTACAGAGAGGTGAGAAGGCCTTCCCGCTGCTCATCCTGTCCTTTCAAGCACGTTAGCACCAGTGACAGAAATGGCTGCTGGCTCAGGAGGGACATGCTGCAGAGAGAACAGAGATGGAGCTATACTGCCAGGCTGGGAGATCAGCACAGCAAGCATTGCCTGCCCTTTCCCCAGGACTCACCTCTTCTGCTTCTGGCGATCCCGCTCTTTGCGGGACGATGACCCCAGATGTTGTCCTTTCTCCAGTTCTTCTCCAGCAGCTTTCAGCACATGGCCCTGCACTGATGTTGGAAGCTTGGCAATCAGAGGGGCCACCAGCCACACTCCTGATCTCTCCAGGGAGCTGTGACAACACAGGAGAGAAAACCAGTTTGCAATCCAATCTATGATTCAGACTTGTCTACAAAGCAGCTGCATGCTGGGACTACACCTACCTGAGGATGGGTTTGGATTTGTTGCTGGCCGGCGTAGCACTTGCTGAGCTACTGATATTGTTGACTCCATTGCCAGCAGAGCTAGCAGAGCTGGTCTCTGCTGACTGCTGGAATACCTCAATGGTGGCCTTGGCTATATTTTCTAACAAGGAGTTCATCTCCTGGAGATAGGGAAGAAAAGACAGCCAAGTTCTTCTCCGAGAGCATCCACTGATGGGGCTTGCACGTTTCAACACAACTCACTACAAACCCAGTTTGCCAGCTTCTCCATGGCTGCTGCTCTTTGGGTCTCAGACTCATCACACCCTTCTCATGCTTGGCTTTCACAGGCCTGACTCCCTCTTTGTTTACTTTCTCCCTATTCCCACTTCTGCCGGGCCACCTCCCCACCACCTCACAAACAGCCACTTCAACACTGGCAACCCACATCACTGTATAGTCCCTCTGAGCAGAAACTCACATTGTTTGCCGTCTGCTTAATCATGAGCTGCAGCTCCAGCGAGGACTGCCTCATGGTCCACTGGTCCAGATTCTGCAACACACGCACACATACTTCATATGAGTCCTTATCTCTGTTCAAATTACGTCAACCCACGCTCTCAGCTCCAATGATAACGAGTGTCAGACCTCTCAGAGGGCTGCACTTTGGACAACGCCACTCTAACACTACATTAGGCAATTACTAGGACACTCTTAGATTCTATCAGAAGCCTGCACCTGTAAGATGCGTTTAATCCTCTGCCGCTGAGGATTTTCTCCTTCCTCATTGTCCAGCAGCCGGTGTGGATAACAGATCAGCTGCATCAGCCTCTGGGCCTGTGTGCTGCTCAGGACAGGATCCTGCAAGTCGTTGCTGTCTTCACAGAGGGACTTCAGACATCGCTCACCTACCCATTCCTACAAGATGAAGGCAGAGGCAGCACAGTCAAACTGATGTCTGATTCCAAACCAGCGCCCCTGCTTTCAATCTCAGGGAAATGCAGGGAACGTCAAACTTCTAAAAACTTTATTAGTACGCAGTTATGCCTGATAATCACTTCTCTTCATGAACTGTAGTATCCTGATTCAGCAGGCGTCAGGCACAGCACCGCAATCACAACCGAGGAAACATCAACTTTGACAAGTTAGCAGTGGTGAAACACAGTAGCTGCTGTTTCTTTTAATAAATATTGGTACGATTTAACAGTACACAGTCACTGCAATGCCCAGGCTCCACCAACACTGCTGCTTGGGCTCAAAAGATCAGAAGGGATCACTTAAAATTATTTGGTCTATTTCCTGCACAACAAAGCCCTGGAGCTGTCCTAAATTAAATAATTCAGGGCTGCCACTAAGGCTAAACTAGAACATGTCTTAGGGAAAAGCACACCCCTTAATTCTCAAATAGTGATGGAAAACACACTGCCATCCTTAGTAAAAAGGATGACTTTACTTCTCAAAGCCTGGAAGGGGAAACAACTGACTGGGTGCAAGCCATTTATAAAGTCACAAATCATGAGGAGAAGGTAGACACAAAATTATTATTGTCAGCCTCTCAATTTCAGTTGGTAGTCCCTAAATGTATGATAATAATAAAGGCAGCCGTTTCCAAAACAAACATGAGGTAGGTACTTCTTCACACAATTTACAGTTAACCTGCAACATTTGTTACTGTTACTGCAGGATTTTTTCATATTGAAAATCAATTAGGCAAATTCATTAAATTAAAATCTACAGAGAACTGCTATATAAGCACTTCTGAAGCTGCAGAGCAAGCCTGATTAGAGAATTCTTCGACTGAGAAGTGACAGCCAGAGGAGAAGAGATGAGGATCCAGATCATGAAGCACAGGTGCTAGTGCTAAGCCTAGAAAGCTGGGAACAGTCCCTCTCAGCAGCAGACAGCACTCTAAGCACTAAGTAGAGCACAAACATCGGAAAGGCTAAATCTCTGGTTTGAAATCCTTGTGAAACCACAGCCTATATCTTCAGCTTCATCCCAGATGAAGTTTCCACTTTGCCAATATACGTGATCTGGTGATTTCTCCAATGCCTATTGCATTTCTCCCCTTCAGTGTCGCTACATCATAATCTCTTGAAACTTCTCTTCCTTGTGTACGTAATACGCATATCCTCGGGA
The DNA here is from genome assembly GCF_000690835.1 of Fulmarus glacialis. NCBI lineage: Eukaryota > Metazoa > Chordata > Aves > Procellariiformes > Procellariidae > Fulmarus > Fulmarus glacialis. The sequence continues at coordinate 22,974 of NW_009234194.1, read as the reverse complement.
AGACCTTTTTTGTCACTTGCTCAGCTTCCTGTAAGAATTCAGACTTCATCTCTGATCCACTTTATTGGTATAATCTCACAAATAAGTATGAAGTCAACTACCATCTTCAACCTTGAGGGACTTCTAGCCTCTCTCTCCCTGTAACATTTCTTTACAAAACAGCCACCTCCGCAAGCTTCATGTTACTGAAACAAAGCCCCTCATTTGCCTCTTCACAGGAGAGCACTATGAACATGTTTTCCAAGCACTGTGGACAACTCCACCATCCCAGTCACCAGATTCAGGTTAGCACTTTTGACTCAAGCCTCCCTCTTGGTTCCCACTGTGGTTTATCACAGCTCTATGAAATTAACCTTTTCAAAAGGCCAGTCACAATCACATTTATTACTTTAAACAGGCTAAAGGGCAGACCAGTAAGTACGTCATAATCATTTGCATCTAAGAAACCTTTAACTTAATTCTATAATCTGCGCCTTTTCCCCACCCCTTCATGATGAAGTCTATTATAAAATATACACCTGAATATGAGATGCAACATTTTCTGAGTTTGAGAAATCACAACCAATAGTTTAAGGCACTCTACAGACATTTCAGAAGTGATAGTGTGAGTTCTGCAGCATCCACCGCTCACACTGGAAGTGCTAATATTAAACATCATTTTACCAGCCCTTTACAGCTGCAGGAACCCTGCAGGAGCTGTGGCACAATTTGGTGGTACTCACTGACATCTATTGGAATTCTCACCACCAGCTAACCACTGCTGCCAACAATTGGTATGAGTAGTGATATCTGACATTGCTACTCCCTCCTGTGTACGTGTACACACTCTCTCTCTCTCTCTCTCTCACTCACTTTCTACCTACTTAGTCTTCCTATGTAGACCAGGGCCAGCAAAGGAATATCTACTTCTGTCAATGCTACAGTCAGGTTTCAGTAACACCAAGTATGTTGAATTTATGCTCGTAAATAGGTGGATCCAATTCTTCTTTGGTAGGCTGGTAACATTGCTATATAACGAGCCAGTTAATAAACAACAGCAGCACAAAGCATGAGGACAACACAGCACTCGTGTTATGTTTACACGTTAGTAATACAGAACACAGGTTTCAAATTGTAATACAGAACACAGGTTTCAAATTGTAACTCTGCATCTTTCCTGTTGGCAGAATAAATTTGCAACCAAGGCCAAGGACACCCTTCAACACCCATTTTCATACAGTAGTGGTAACAGCCACTCCACTCTGCAACTAAGTACCTTATTAGCCAGGTTTGTGTTCCTCAAACGTCAATTTTCCACAAAGAAACAGAAATACCGGTGCTGTCAGATTAGGCTAAGCAAAAGATTTTTGTTGCTCTTCCTTCAATTAACTAAACAGGGCACTGAAAAGCCCAGGGATACATTAACAGCCTAGCTGCAAGCAACACTTAAGCTGCATTCTGAAAGGCACCATTTATCACTTCAGCAAGCCGTCTTTCTCATGCTTATCTTCTTTGCCTCCAGCACACATCTCTGCAAACCACCCCCAGCACTCCCCTCCTTGGACATGAGCCCTGTGCTGTTGCCAAAGCAAAGGGGATGTGCAGTCCCTGCATATTGCAACACCTAGCTCTTGACAGCTGTTTGCCTCTCTATTTTTTGCTAATGGTGAGCAATCCTTAGCGCCATCACGTGGCAGAACCACTGCAGGTTCTTTACTGATCTTTCAAAGAAGTACCTGCCAAACCCAATCTGCAGAAAGTCATATGGGATATATCTGCCGAAGGGGTAAGGACACACCTAGAGATGGGACAGACTCACCTGTTGACATATACTCCTTAGTACATACTTGGCATAAATATCCAAGCTAGCTGTTTCTACAGTTACTACCCGACCACCGGCCTTCCTGGTGCCCAGCTCATCATCCATGAGATCATCGACACCTCCAGGGTGAGAAAAGCCAGAGCCTTTCAGTTCTGCATCTCCTACAAGGAAAGCACAAGTATCAGTTAATCATCAACGCTAAACCCAAAGCCTGACCCACAAAACATCTTGAGCTTTTGTAAACTCTCTGTGTGATCAGTGATCTCTCTGTAGCTAAGAGATACGAAGCACACTTATAGCTCAACCAAAGGGCTTCAGACAAGCCACATATCCACCAAAACTGATCTCCTCTGGCCTTCTGTACAGCCAACACATGCAATACGGTGCTTTTCTCCCACCCCCCAAAAAAAACATTCTTACAGGTTCAGGCTAACACAGGTACACACCCAGAACAAAGACGGCCTTCAGCACTGCAAAGACCGCTCCATCCACAATACGATTCTGGGAAGCTGCGAGTTCGGATTCCCACCGTGGGTTTGTCTGCAAAGAGGACAATAGGGAAGGGCAACACCCAGCAAGAGAGAAAGGTGCAGGCTCCAGAGCTGCCCAAATTATGTGCCAGCCAGCACCATAGAATCCAGCTCAGAGAATCCTGAGGCTAGTCCTTTTCCCAACTGTAACATGGGGTCAATTTAATTAAGTTTCATGAAGCATAGTGCCAATCACGCTGTGACAACTGAACCATGAAATCCAAATGGGGAGCAGTGCCTGTGTCATGAAGTCCAAGCTCCAACAGTACCCTAACCTAGAATACAGGCTGGGTTTAGAGATCTGAGCTATCAGGATACTGATGAGAAGCCAAGAAGAGCTTCCTGGACTGTTTCCATCATCAGACAAAAAGGGAGTGCTGTAAAATAGCAGCTTCCGGCACCAAGTTAAGAGGCTATACAACACTCTAGACATAAAAAAAGAAGTGATCATTACTCTAATGGCTTAGTGACAGCAAGTCCACCTCTACTGGCTGGTTCCTGCCTCCAAGGGCCTCCTCCCCAACATGCCTGGCTACCATGGAGTGACATAAATGGAAGGATATCGTTCTTTGTCCTCTGCAGAAAGCAGTGTATCAGGCTTCGCCTGCTTTATTCAAAGCAAGCAGGTCATGATCGATAATCATAGGGTTCAGTATCTCTTTTCTTGGGGTGCAAGAGCCTCAGTACTTTCACAATAAAGAAAGGTTCTACTTTCATTCACTTACTGCCATCTTGCTGGCATGGGTTCAGCTGCGGAGTCTTAAACAGATGGAGTAAAATCCGGCAGGTCAGACGTGCTCCTGGTTCTGAGTCCTGTTCACTGCAGGCTATGTAAAGAAAACAGTCATCTGAGATTTCTTAAGCACCGGGACAGCTGACTCTCAACCCAAAAGCTATTCAGTACACCGCCCTGGAGCAGCCAGTTGAGAAACTTATTGTATTTACAAATATGGAGCATGTGCAGCAATTAACATGCAAGTGAGCAAATCCATCAGTATTATCCCCAATGACAGGCACTGCATTCTGCTTGCCCCATCTTCCCAACTTCACCCTGTCAGAGTCTGGATGCTGCAATCCCCAGAGCAAAGCTAGGAAGGCTGGTGGCAGAGTAAAGGCAAAGTGACCCAGGCGCTGTAGGCCCAATTAGTCAGCTGGCTGCTCTAGCCAAAACGCTAAGCTGAACCACATCAGTGGGAGGTTTACTGCTGGAGTTCAGAGCTGAGTATACTGGTCAGATAGTGTGGCTGATAACATCTCTACGTGCTTATTTCAGCTTGCACACAAATTCCAGAGAGCAAGACACTGAAAAACCTTAGCACAACCAGTTTTTGATACAAATCAAATTGCCAGAAACTCTCTAAAGCAAAATGTTCAATTCTTAAGTACTACACCATTAAAGAAGTATTGGAGGCATGTTTCACAACTACAGGGTTCACAAAGTATCCATTAAGCACAGGCCTTTGGGGCAGAACTGAGACTAAGACCAGCTTTCTGCAGTGATGCACTTACCAGCATTGAGGAGTGACGGGATAGCAGCACAGCGAATCAGGTCCTCCAGCAGCAAGCACTGCCGGGCAATGAGAATGGCAACAAAGGTGGCCAAGGAATCATGGAAAGATAAGTCACTGACCTGGAAGAGAGGAGATCAGCCAGTGATCACAACAGCCTCTGCCTCAATCTCTCTGTCAGCAATTCCTCAGCTTGCCTAGGAGCTGGGAGGTAGAAGGGCCCCTAACCCCAGGTCAATGTCCACGATCAGCCCAGGCTGCAACAAACACCAAAAGGTAGCCCTGGATTTCAAAGCCTTTCCCCTGTCCTCAGAAGACAAAGCCTCCATCCCTTGTTCATTTCTGCCTTCTCCCAAGGGATCCCTCCACTCCTGCTTCAATTCCTTTTCCCCTTTTGAATGTTTGCACTTGCATCAACATTGCAGAGGAGATCATTGAAGCCACAGGTCCCATTATTGGAGGAACAGCACAAAGCTTTGAGCACACCCAGCCACTCGGCACTTAGAGACTTGCAGTAGCCAGTTAGCTCAGCACACAGGATAGCAATGTCGTTCACCCTGTAAAATAAAAAATGAAAAAAGCAGAGGGTCAACTTTGCTACTCATGCATGCCATCAGATCAGTGATTCTCTTAAGGGACCCCAGCCTTCACGGCTTCTTCCTCACACCCCAAGACCGCCAAGGAATGGCTACTGGCTTTATTACCCTCACCTAAAGATTTTACTATCTCAGTAGAACCATGAAAGTTCTGCCTCTCACCTGTCTGGATCGTGGTGTCCCACACACACATGCATAAGTGCATTACAGACGAAACTGTAGCGGTTGGCTGGGTTTTCATTGAGGCTCTTGCCCAAGTTGGTGTATGTAAAGTTATGTGCAGATGGATTTTCAATAGTGTCAATCATGAACTCTGGTTCCCATAGCATGTTGGAGTCAGATGGCTCAACATTGCAGTAGATTGTGTTCTTCACCTTGGAGCAGAAGTCACTAAACAGGACAGGAAAGAGAGATTAGGCACACAAAAAACTATGCTTCCACTGAACTCTGATAAGCAAAGCAATCCTGTGCAAGACAAGCCCTCCCTGGGCAAGAACACGTGGAAACTCAAGATCACTGTGTACCAACAAAGATTCTTCCAAAAGAGTGAAGCTGGTTCTTCGTTGTGGAAGCACCTGGAAGTTACCTGTGGGCTCAATGTACATAGCATGGGAATGGCTATTCCAAGTCAAATTGGGGAAACACCTAGCTCAGCTCTTGGTGTCAGAACATTTGATGCCTAGAGAAGAGTTTAAGAGCAAGGCAGGCACGTGGCAATACTGCTCCAGCATCCTTCCCCACCCTGCTGCAACTAAGGGCTCACAAATATTCAGAGTTAAAGATAATGCTCTCATCAACAGGTTTGGAGTATGTTGCTCCAAGCTTTTGGAGCTTTTTGGAGTCTGTTGCCCCAAACCACAAGGCATAGTTGTACCATGACTTAAATGGTGGCCTAATGATGCTCTCTGGTCTGTTCTCCATTCCTTTCCAAACAAAACCTAACATTCAATTTGCTTTTTGACTGTTACTGAAAACAGTGATGACATTTTCAATTATGTATCTGTAACAGTTCAAAGATCCTTTATCCAACCGGTAGCATATATCCATCACTAACATAGAGTTAGGATTGTCCTTGTTCCCTTCCAATGTGCATTATTTTAACAACACTAAACTTCATCTGCCAGTTTATCACCTGGTCACCATCATTGCGCCTCACTACAACAATTTGCAGCCAACTTCTATTGTTATATGCTGAATAACAGTTATATGAAAAGTTTTGATATCACCACTCATGCAACTTCCAATGCGTAGAACAGCACAAGCACTAGCAGAGTCCTATGGGACTCCTCAGGGAGGGATCACCCTCAAAATACAAACTCCTTCCCACTCCTTGTCTCCATCTCCAACCTATTGTTTGCCTGCTGGAGGATATTCCCTTTTATCTGTGGCCATTTTCTCGAAAGCCTTGCTGAACAGCTTTTGGGAATTCAGTTAGACTAATATCAGGTTTCTCATTTCTGTATGTGTGATGACTCCTTCAAAGAACTCCAATGCACCTGTGACCATAGCACTCCCTCTTGCTATCAATTCAGTCCAGAGAGAGACTTCAAAGGCTCTCAGCAGCCAGGTGTTTAGCCAGCTGACACCAAGGCTCAAGCCACTCTCACAGCCCCTCAGTGGTGGGTAACACCGAGGGTTAGGCATCCCTATGGCACACCTGCACTGGAAACACTAACAGGGAGCAGGGGCTGCGAGAGAAGACAAAGTGAAGCACTGTACTGGGTAACAGGGCTGTCAGGAGAATTACCCCTTCACAGGATCATGTAAGCAAAAAGCCAGGGAGATCTGTAGACTGCACCTCTGGGCTGCTAAGGGAGGAGCTCTACAGGGAGCTGGTGGGGGGACAGTTCCCAAGAGAAGAACTGCAAAGCGCAGAAGGCCACAAAGTAAAGTAAGCCCAAGGACAGAGCCTGGGGGCAACATCAGCAGAGCAGAACCTGAAGAGCCAACAGGGGCAGAACAAGGATAAGGAGTGCGAAGTAGCACAGGAACAAACCCAGAACCAAGCAGAGCAGGTTCAGAAGCAGTCCAAGGATTATCAGGGAGCTGAGCACAAGCAGAGAACAACCTTTAGGATGAACTGCTCAGTCACCAGAGTTTGGTAGGAACAGACCTCTCTACTTCTATCCTCTAGGAGTAGGGTAAGAACAGACCTGTGGAGGTGCAGAGGACTACTGAAGGCAATTTACCAAAAACAATTTGACAGTCTAAGAGTCAAGATTATACACTGGGTCATTACTGCCTGTAAAACAGGGACTACTCCCAAGACTTCAGTTCCCCATTAAGAGGATCTCAGGGACAATCCCATCAAACAAGATCACAAGCAAAGCTTAAGCCAAGGTGCTATACTGGTCAGCACCCACTGCATCCCACCTGCCTCAGACTTACCTGAAGAGCTCCCCAAATTTACTTTTGAGGTGACTGCAGGAGGTATACAGGTCGTAGAGATAGGCCAGGATACAGCGCTCTGCTGAGGAGC